>NC_053024.1:400839229-401126548 GCF_003073215.2 Triticum urartu
CAACCGTGTATGTGGAGGAGTATGGATATGGATGTGTACGTACGAAGAGTGAACATGGTGCGACCCTGATGATTCCGGCGTGGATAGTGTGAGAACGGCGCCATTGCGCTTGGAAGCAGCCAATAGAACTCTCACCTCCTTTCCCTCGTCCCTCTGTGCCTCCTCATATACGACGGCTCTATCAATCAGGTTTACGTTAAACCGCGTTGCCGTTACAAAACAAACTCCTCCGGCCGGGCTGTTCCGGGAAGCTCTCAATTGGCCGTTTGGATCGTTGTTGCATGGATAATTATCCGACTAGTAGATAGACTTCAAGAAGTTTGAATTAGTCCGGCCAACGAGTCGAGGCTACACATGCATGCGTGCACCAAGTCCTGCACCTGTACCTGCCAGTGAATAACTAGCCCATGCCAATCAATCAAGGCGTGCATGTTTGTGCTTATTATTCCTTTTAGTTATGGGCACCATTTGTAATCTTTTTTCCCTTAAAGAAAGCTACCATATGTACGTATGTCATCAGTGTCTAAATATCTCAACCAAAAATATCTGTCTCGCCCATGCACACCCTTGTGTGATTCTTTTTCTTGTAACTTGGCAAAATAAGAACACCATTGTTTTTTTATAGGCTTGCAGTTGTGATTTGAAATTTCTAAACTTGTACAATCATGAAAAATTATCATCGAACAAATGCCCCTCGCTAAGTAGAGTCCGAATGCGTAGCGATTCAGACTGTACTTAGCGGCACTGAAATGTACAATTTTCTTGTTCCTGCTCACATCATTGATTGATGCAACATAATCACATTCTCCTATTATATTGGAGGCTTGAATTTGATAGTAATACAAAAAGAACTGTTGAGCGGATCTTCGGCATTTTTACTTGCTCAGAAAATGTATATACTACCTCGTTCTTCTTGATAATTTGATAGTATTCCTTGTATTGCCACCCGGTCAGGTTCTCGTTGTATACTTGAACCTGCCTCAAATACATACATTATTTTGCACCAAGATATGTCCCTAATCTGGTGATTGAACTTCCTCGTCAAAGTGGTGCAGGCCTTAGCGTATGGCAATGCTATAAGATTGCCAAAATGTGATTTATATTTAAATATGTATATTTGATGGAACCACATCGAACTAGATGACGTGTATGAGTGTTTCATCCCATCTGAGTCGCCCCATTGTGGCCATGTCTCTGACCAAGTGGATGATATAGTTCACTGTCAAACTCGTACTTCACAACGAAAATAGATGTCATGTATATGCAATGATAGAGAGTCGGGATCATTTGTAAACCAATATTCTTTTAGCAAAGCCACAACGAAAACCATGCTCTGATATGAGGTAGAGATCCAATCACATTTGCAAAACTGTATTTTTGGCAAAAGCCACAACGAAAAAACATGTCATGTATATGCCAAGATAGAAAGTCAGTCTCATTAGCAAAATACTATATTTTGGCAAAAGCCACAGCGAAAATCCATGTCGGATATATGCCAAACTAGGGACTCAATCCCATTGCGACCATGATGGTGCCGGTCAATAGGATGACAAATCTGATTTCTGAACCAGTGGTTCGGTAAAAGCCACGACAAAAATCCATGCCGTGTATATGCATATTGCGACCATGATGGTGCCAGCCAATAAGACAAATAAGTATGATATCTCAACTTGTAGTTCAATAGAGTCACAACGAAAATCCATGCCGTGTATATGTCATATTGTGACCATGGTGGTGCCAGCCAATAGGACAATAAGTCTGGTATCTGAACATGTAGTTCAACAGAGTCATGACGAAAATCTATGTCGTGTATATGTCATATTGCGACCAGGATGGTGCCAGCCAATAGGTAAGTCTGATATCTGAACATGTAGTTCGACAGAGTCACGACGAAAATCCATGTCGTGTATATTCCATATTGCAACCATGATGGTGCTAGCCAGTAGGACGATAAATCTGATATGGAACATGTAGTTCGATAGATTCACAACGAAAATCCATGTCGTGTATATGCCATATTGCGACCATGATGGTGCCAGCCAATAGGACGATAAATATGATATAGAACATATAGTTCGATAGATTCACGACGAAAATCCATGTCGTGTATATGCCATATTGCGACCATGATGGTGCCAGCCAATAGGACAATAAATCTGATACGGAACATGTAGTTTGATAGATTCATGACGAAAATTCATATCGTGTATATGCCATATTGCGACCATGATGGTGCCAGCCAATAGGACGATAAGGGGAATATTATAGTTTTATAGAACAACATCCCTGTGACCATCTTACTTATATAATGCCAACCAGAGCTTCAAAACATCAAGAAGTACTTCCATAATTTTTCTTGCGGTGAAAGAACATACCACACTTCATGTGATTTACCAACTCCCGCGACAGTTACACGCTATAGTGCCAAACATGTTTCTAGTACCATATATGTGTCGGTACCTTTTCTCGCGAGCCACAATGAAAGATCATGCTGCAGCTCAAGATGGTTTCATCAACTCTGTTGTGAATTTCTAGCTGCCATGATGACAACTTGCCTAGTTGGAGGGTTTCACATTATCACGGGAACCAAACAGCAAAGCTCTGCTATTCTCTAAAAAAAGGTCAAGCAAATACCAGGGTGGTACTTCTAGCAAGAATTCAGTAGATTCATACCATTCGCTTGTTTTTCTTGCTGACTTCATAAATACTTGCCACTGTATGTAGCTATAGTTCTATGATTGATCAAAATATTTCCATGATTAAAAAAACATTTGCTGTTATAGGTGGTGTAACATCACCGGTGACATAGCTTATGGTATAGACATCCAATGTTTGAATTTGCATGTTGCCCTACGAACATGTGATGACATTATTTCCAAGCTTTAACCCAAAGCTGTAAAAACATCAACGATCATGGATCATTTTGGTATTTCCTATTCTACCAATGTGCTCAAAAATCTATACGACACTTCTCTTCATTTCAATCTAGCATCCTAATATCCTAAAAGAAATGTAGCATCCTAATAACACAATGCTTTTTGGTGAATCTTTCTGTCTAGCTGTGGTGTGGGTACTCTTATATACATTGCATGCACGTCAAAAAGCATCGAGAATTGTCAAAGAGCTGACTTGTTTTGATAACTTATTTGCAACATGAATTGAGCAGAAAAATTTGACTGAATGATATCATCGAGGACTTTGGAGTAAATCTATTTAGTCTTAGAAAAAATTCACCTGAAAAACATATAATAATCTACATTTGGCTGAGCACAGCCACTTGGTGTGTTATTCATTGCTGCGTTGGGGGCATCAGTAAACTTCCCCATGCTTATAATAGGTTCACAATACTATATACTCCTTGTGACATCAAGTCAGCATAATTCAGACCCACCAAACCTATGTATCATGTGCTCCAAATCTGCAAACTGATGTAGTCAGATGGCTAAATTGCTACTTCAGCTAGCCTTTTGCGCGAACAATTTACCACAGCGTCAAGCGCGCAAGAGAATAGACTAGAACTACTATATCAACCTCTCAAATAAGAGACTGATGTCCCTACTTGATTCTTAAAGAGCACAATTCTCACATTAAACAAATTTTGAAGCACCAAAAAATTGAGGCAATGTCATTTCTCTTGTAAGTTGTCATGTGTACAAGGAGATCTGCATATGTTGTGTGGCAATGATGTATTTCTAAGTGACCCATGTGCCCTGTAAGGCATACGTGTGGTACCATCGAGGTGGCCCTACTTGATAGCACGAGTAAATTGTAAGGCATGTTTGCACACCTACCGATTATCTGTGTTAAATGGCAGCAAGGTGTCAAACCGGAAAGCATTGCCAACATGCGACCCCCTTGTTCTGATAGGCCCCAGCTTGAGTAGGACAACTTAAGAAAGAACAGCATACCAGTGGCACCTGGATGGCATTAGAAAGTGCCACGATGCCACCATATGCATTCTAAACTGTTTGCCCCTTGACATATCATGGTGAAAGGCTTTTTAACTGAGCTTTATTGAAAAAATACTAGGGAGAGAGCATCACCATGTGTGTTTGAGAATCACCATGGCCTTTTGTCATGAGCAAGCTAATACTTAATGGATGATTCTTGCGGTTGCTTTGATACAGAATATTCAGATTATGTATGCGCTCTACCTGCCTTGTGAAAGCATCTGGGAGGAATCAAATATTTTGGCATGTGTGCCTCACATCGGAAAAAAATGAATGCCAATTCTGTCAGTTTCAGCTACTACTCAGCTTAAATATAATCTTTGGAATCACACCATACCATTCTGTTGGTCAGCTTGGTTGTGTAGATGTTTTTTTTAAACATGACAATAACATGCACCTACTGCGGAGCGAAGATATGTCCCTGATCACATTGTAAACAACTCGAGATGTGTCAACTTCAACTAGGAACCAACACGCATAGATGAGGTCAGATTTGACAATTCTCTGCCATATGATATACTGTCCTGCTTGTGTACCTGATTTCTTGATAGTATGGCATTCTTGATCAATGTAGAGAACGTGTGATTTCTTTTATATAGCACTACAAGTTGCTGCTCATCTAGGGGGTCATTCAACAGCTCAACTATGAAATCTTATGACCAATAAAAAGCCTGTGATATACCTCAAAGAGCAGACACTGTCTACTGAAGACCATTGTACTTCGTGCGGCACACAAACTGAGCTGGCAAAATTAAATTAGGTATAGATAAGTTGGAACTGACAAGATTCTCATACAGTATTACCAAAACATGAGTTTCTGCACAAAATCATGATGATGGCGAGTGTCTCTGCTATGCGAGCAGATCTGTGATAACATGGCTTTATTTGAGCACGCTGCCGGGTCACGTATAACATGACTATGGGAACTACCACGCTGTCGTGGACCTTACATGAAAACTACACCGGTGATTTTATATGAAATTTACTGAAAAGTTATGTGACCCGAGCGTTGTGACAACGATCTTGTTTTCCAAATGTCACCTAAAGGAATTACTAAGCAGCTTTGTGGATTCCGTCAATGGAGCCCAAACATCTACATATTCTTCCTAAATGAGCATCAGTGCCCCATAAAAGCTTCAACCTCAGTCTCCTTAAGAATTAGCCTGTAGAATTTCGTCAAGTCAGACATGACTATCTGTTTTGCTTGGCTACTTCTACTAAATTACAAGAAAATATTGTGAATCATCTCCTGACTGAACAAGTGATCAAAAACTATTGACCACATGTATGAGTATGCTATCTATATCTCAGTAAACTGGGAGTCCCAAAGGCCCCCTCTGATTTGTGCAAGAGAAATTGTGGATGCCAACTGCGCAGTCGTGCCTCTACTGATGTTTGCACTATTTTTTAAGAGATCTTCCCAAATGCCTAATCGAATGAAACTTTACATCTCCTGCAGTAATGTGTCTTCTTCACTTAAACAAGCTGAGATCAATCCTTTTTGGAGTTCACCTCTTAAATTTTGATTACGATGTTGTTAGCCCATAGTGTCGGATGTAAACTCCTCTTCGTGTAGATTACACCTCCCGTCAATCTGTCATTTGGCTCACACTGTAGCAAATCTGCACATTTTCTGGCCCTTTTTAATAGTCATAATCTTTTTATGAAGGCACATGTTCCCGGCAATGACTAGGCTCGATTGGTTCATGTGACTCTGTTTCCCAAACGATTGTTAGAAGTACACACGTGTTAGTTAGGGATTATGAGAGATAGAGATATATTTGGTTTAAACCAACAATGACTTGCCTTGTACTCCAATCCTCTTCCCATGTTGTACTCCTATATATACCCCATATGAGGGTCAGATCAATACAACATATAACACATAATTCTAGGGTTTCATATTTTCTACAACGATGACCACGCAACTTGCACTCATACTGCCCTCAATTCAAGAGTCAGACCACTGAATATATTGGTTACATACTGCTGAACTTATCTTTTTTTATTGCTTCTGAATAAACACCAGTGTTCTGACTTCGTACAGACTCTGAAACGCTTTCAGTTGAAAAGGCGACGACTCGTCAACTGTTGCCAAAACCCAAGAATAGCAAAGCTGCTCTTCCTTGAAGTCAGAGAAAAACTTTATTTTTTTGCCTCTGATATGAGTAAAACTGAGCATATTTTCTAGCATGAATAATCTGAAATCACACACGTGTATGCTGCTTTCAACCACCTGTATGCCCATAGTTTCTTTTTAATTCTGTATGCCCATAGTTGAGGAGACTAAAACAGTTAGTTACCAGATGAAGTCCCACTCCCAGGTGCTTTTGTTGAAGGAAATAAGGCTGCCCCTAGTCTAGGTAAGAAACTAGCTCCTTAAATCATCAACACACATAACTAAACTTTTTTTTAATGTCGCTAACAGAGTCACTCCTTGTGCAGAAAACTTCAGATGTCTATGATACCAGAATCACTCCTTGTGCAAAAAACTTCAGATGTTTAACTAGCTGACATTTCCTAGTTGTCTCGCTTTCCTTGCCATGCGAATATTATTGTGTGGTAATCATGAAGTCTCGTACAACATATAAATTCATTGTGCAGTAGAGCAGTAATAAGAACCTGCAGTACAACGATACTTACTGAAAACTTGCTTGACAGATAGAGTTATTTCTGAAAAGGGCGACCCTGAGATGACGGATACCCACTCATGTCGTCAAGGCTTATTGTACTTCGGAAATTACTAAAACTTCTGCCCCTACATATGTTGCTGCTCAGTCTGTTCCGGATGGATTCCCGGTCGAGTTTTACAAAAAGTGCTGGCACATTATTAAGGGTGATTTGCTACCTATGTTTCATGACCTGTTCTCTGGACGGCTTCACTTATTTCACTTGAATTTTGGAACTATCACACTGCTTCCTAAGAAAACGGATGCTATGAGAATTGAGCAGTTCAGGCCGATCTGCCTTCTCAATGTTAGTTTCAAAATCTTCACCAAGGTCGGGACTAATAGGCTCACATAGATTGCGCATTCTGTGGTGCAGCAATCCCAAACTGCTTTCATGTCGGACAGAAACATCCTTGAAGGGGTGGTCGTCCTTCATGAAACGCTCCATGAAATCCATTCGAAAAAATTAGATGGCGTAATTTTTAAGGTGGATTTCGAGAAAGCGTACGACAAGGTCAAATGGCCATTCCTCCAACAGGCATTGCGTATGGAAGGTTTCGATGAAGCCTGGCGTCGCCAGGTTGAATCATTTACGCAAAAAGGGAGTGTGGGAATTAAAGTGAATGACGATATTGGTCATTACTTCCAGACACATAAAGGCCTACGACAAGGAGATCCGATGTCCCCTATCCTGTTTAACATCGTGGTTGATATGTTAGCAATTTTGATAGGAAGGGCTAAGTAGAATGGCCAAGTAGGTGGCTTGGTACCTCATCTTGTTGATGGAGGTGTATCCATTCATCAGTACGCGGATGATACAATCATCTTTATGGAGCATGACTTGGCCAAGGCGAGAAATATGAAGCTGGTGTTATGCCTTTTCGAACAATTGACCGGGTTAAAGATTAACTTTCATAAGAGCGAGTTGTTCTCCTTTGGTAGAGCCAAAGAAGAACAGGAGGCTTATAGGCAATTGTTTGGGTGCGAGTTGGGAGATTTACCTTTCTCTTACCTAGGTATACCAATCCACCATCGCAAGATGACAAACAGAGAATGGAAGTGCATCGAAGACCGATTCGAGAAGAAACTGAGTTGCTGGAAGGGCAAGCTCATGGCATACGGAGGCCGATTAATTCTGATAAATTCGGTGCTCACGAGTATGCCTATGTTTCTCTTATCGTTCTTTGAAGTCCCAGTTGGTGTCAGGAAAAGACTGGACTTCTATCGATCGCGTTTCTTCTGGCAGGGTGATGAACTCAAAAGAAAATACCGGCTAGCTAAATGGGATATCATCTGTAGACCGAAAGACCAAGGGGGTCTTGGTATTGAGAATCTTGAAGTTAAGAACAAATGCCTTCTCAGTAAGTGGCTGTGGAAACTGTCATCAGAGACTGATGCCACGTGGGCGCAAATCCTTCGCAGCAAGTACCTACAGACAAAAACTTTGTCCCAGGTTGCAGTCAGGCCGACCGACTCGCCTTTCTGGAAAGGACTGATGAAAGTCAAACAATCCCTGTTTAACAGGACAACGTTTATTGTTGGCAACGGTGCTAGTGCGCGTTTCTGGGAGGATACGTGGCTCGGAGAGACACCCTTGGCCATTCAATATCCGTCTTTATATCGTATTGTTCGACGGCATGAGGTGTTCGTTGCAACGGTATTTCAATCTATCCCCCTTAATAATCAGTTCAGACGGTCGCTAGCGGGCAATCGTTGGGAAGAATGGCTCCGTCTAGTTAGGAGACTGGCGGAGGTTCAGCTTTGTCAACAACCCGATGAATTACGCTGGAAGCTGACTCGGTCTAGAGTATTCACAGTTAAATCAATGTATATTGACGTTATTAATTCAAGCTCCATTCCTACCTCCAAGTATGTTTGGGCTGTCAAGGTTCCTTTAAAAATAAAAGTGTTTATGTGGTTTGTCCATAAACAAGTTATTTTAACAAAGGACAACTTGATAAAGCGTAATTGGACAGGAACTACTAGGTGTAGTTTCTGTGATCGGGATGAAACGATTAAACACCTCTTTTTTGATTGCCCGTTGGCCAAAGTCCTTTGGCGGACGGTTCACATTGCGTTTAATATTACTCCACCGAATTCTGTCAACACGTTATTTGGAACATGGCTTAATGGAATTGAGTCTGACTTAGCGAGACATATTCGTGTTGGAGTTTGCGCTTTGTTGTGGACTATCTAGAATTGCAAAAATGATTTGGTTTTTAACAGAATATCACATATTCATTTTTTGCAGGTTATTTTCCGAGCCACGGCAGTGATCCGTTCATGGTCGCTACTCACTCCGATGGAGGCCAGGGAGCATTTGGTTACTGGATCTGTCCATTGGAAGATGGTAGCTTGGGATATCTTCAACCGGTTTGGATGGCGGTCATGTAATAGGATAGGCAATTAGTTTACCTATCTATCTTTAGCCAGCCGGTTGTGGCATCTTTTCTTGGCTAGTCTGTGTATCTAGCCCATTTTGGCTCTGTGTGAGCTATCTTTTCAGTTTTTCCAGTTGAAGACTTTGGAACTTGTTGGATCTTTTATTTGGTTAATAAGATGGCCGTATGCATCTTTCTGATGTAGAGGCCAGGGCAACTCCCCTTTTCAAAAAAAACAACTGAAGATGGTGCAATAATACTTGAGTCGACCCTTATTTCTGCTCAAAACAAAAACAAACAGTCGTCTCTCCACGGACAAGTACTAGTGCAGAGGCGAATTTGACTCAGCTCGGTACTGAAGAACAAGCTTTTCAAATATTGGCCACTAGTAGATCGTGCAATCAGAGATTAGAGTGTAGAACACCACAATCGTTAAACTGTGTTTATGAGACTGTTCATGCAGCGGTTGAAGGACAACATCTCCGATTGATTGATCTCTGAATACCATAAGTCAAAAACTAATTTTCACGCCATATTTTTGCATTATCTCTACTTCACTACTGCAAGGACTACCAGCTGGCCGATATGATAGAACATGCCCAAGTAGTACTTCGCTCCACAATTTAAATCTGGCCACATTGGCATCAAACATTCAGTGAACAAATGGTCAATTATAAATACTTCTATCTCTGGGCACACCTTGATCTTGAACCAGTTGGGATGCATACATGTTCAGCTGGAAAATGTGGCACAAGATATCTTGCATGTCACTGATCCACCGCATCAATGGTTGGCCAACAAATACATATACATGCCTTCTGATAAAAACTGAGTCGAACAAATACGAGGCAAAATGTCCCCTTGAATAATACTTTCCATACAAACAAATGCTCCTTTTACAATGATTTGCAGGATTATGCTATCGATGACCATAGAAGCGCAGCGAAGATGGGAGGAGATTCAGGTCCCACCAGGCGTGCCATTTGTTTTACACGAGAAAAATATTAAAATCTATCCGCGTTGGCATTTTAGGTGGGGGCGTGCCAGTATACAATTGTATACAAAATGAAGTACTGCAAATACACAAATAGAAAACTCGTGTTCCTTCATATTATCGAGAATCTACTTATTTCTATTTCACATGTATTTTTTCGTATTGCGCCTGAATATATATCTGATGAAGACGATTGCAAAGGCTCTTGATTCCTGATTCCTAGAACCTCAAAAGAATACTAGTTAATTACATCGGCAGATTTATATGCACATAATACCTCCGATTAAGCTGCACAAATGGTCATCTTTATATCTTTGTAAAATATTAGTGTAAAGAAACCGATCAAGTACATGCAAGAGACACACATTTTAACGTGGAAAACCCAAATCGGGTAAAAAACCACGGTGGCGCGGAGGCCAAATCCAATATGAGAAATGTTTACATGTGAGGTGAGTACAACAAATCTTCTACTCAGGATAAGCCTTTCGATAAATGCTCGAGACAAAAAACTGCATTGCTTATGATGTAGTCATGATGTGTCATCAATGAAGGAATATTCAGCTTCAGTTCTCCATGAGCCATTGGTCGGAGAATATGAAGTCTCTGAGTAGTTGTTCGGCCTCGTCGGTCGCGAACTATGTGTTTCAAAAGTTGTCGGTTAGGCTGTGTGTGCATACTCCGGCCTCATTGATCGCGGAAGAGAGTAAGTTGGGTTGGAATTAAATGATGAGTCACTGTATGATTTGAATCGTTGCTCTATAGATTGTCCACGGCAGCGTCTTATTTATTCCCCTGTAGATGGCCATGTCGGTATTGTTACGAGCCAGATGAAATTACTCCTTAAATGCAACATGAATCTGCTTTACAGACTTTGACAACAATCTTCAAGCATATGTGTGATGACCCATGACGTCTGACTTTGAGTGTGCATATAGGCATGCTGCCGCCACACGGAGGAGCCTGATGATTGCGCAAGGGCATGAGTGCAGTTCTATAGATTATCACGAATCATTCTGCTGTCATAACACCTGCAGATACTTGAAGATCAAAGCAACAACTATAGAACATCTATGGCGGCGATTTGATCGCCCGGTAAAATCGCGAGATGTCCTTTTTTTATATATCGGATCACCACACATCCGGGTCGACAATTGGGGCGCCAGCGCAATATGTCATAACTCTCTCTTTCATGTCGATCATAACGCATCCGCAGTGACGATTGGAGCGCCAGGTAGAGCCACAAGATGGCATAAACTCTCTCTTTTTTTACATATTGAATCAACACGAATCGGCGGCGACGATTATATCGCCATGTAGCCGCGAGATGTGATCGCCATCTTTTTCATATTGGATCAACACACGTCCACGGTGACGATTGGAGCGCCAGGTAGAGCCACGAGATGTCATAGACTCTCTTTTTTATATATATTGAATCAACACGCATCGGCGGCGGCGATTAGATCGACATGTTGAGCTGCGAGATGTCATCGTCCTCGTTTTTCATATTGGATCAACACACGCCCACGGCGGCGATTGGAGCGTCAGGTAGAGCCGCGAGATGTCATAGACTCCTTTTTATATATATTGAATCAACACGGATCGGCGGCCACGATTAGATCGACATGTTGAGCCGCGAGATGTCATCGCCCTCTTTTTTCATATTGGATCAACACACTTCCATGGCGGCGATTGGAGTGCCAGGTTGTGACGCCCGGATAATCAAGCTACAGTAAACTTCTGCTAAATGATGCCACGTCACCTCAATTACTGTTGCTAATCTCAGGATAATTCAAAACCGTTTCAAATTTAAATCCTAAATAAGTTAAACGACAAAAGTTTTCAAATATTAAAATAAAATGTTCGGGCTAGGTCTATTTTTTCATCGGTAATTATAGTGAAGTAAACATGTTTTTATAAAGTGCCTAGATAATTTAAAATGATTTAAAACAGAAAAGAAAATAAATAAAAAGAAAAGGAAATACAAAACAGAAGACAAAACTAACAAAAAAAAGAGAAGCAGACCCCCCCACTGGGCCAGCCGGCCCAGCTATTAGCCAGGCCAGGCCCAACCGGCCGCCCCCCCATCCCCCCCGCCCATAGGCCACAGCCCCACACCCCAGAAACCCTAACCCCCCACTCCTCTCTCCCCCTCCCCACGACGCGCCCCTTCCCCCGATCCAGATCGGATCGGGGCCGACCCCGCGGTCGTCGCCCGGTGCCGCCTCGCCGGCCCCGCCCCCTCGTTCTCGTGGCCCGTCACCTCTCCCTCGACGGCGACCACGCCCCCGCCCCCGGACCCCATCGCGGATCCCCGCTGCCTCGACGCCACCCGGCATCGCCCCGCCATCGCCGGACCCCTAAGAGCCTCGCCGAGCCCGCTGCCCGTTCCCTACGGCTCCCTGTGAGCCCCTCCTCCATTTCCCCCTTCTCCTCCGCTCTCGTCGCCGTAGGACGCCACCACTGTCGCGCCCCTGACGCGCTCACCACCACGCCCTCCCCCTGCGCGCCGCTAGCCCTCTGCTCGCTGCTGCCGCGCCCGAGCGCACCCCCGCCACGGCTGCGCGCGCTGGCCGCGCCCCATACCTGCCCGCGTCCTCCACCCGAAGCGCCGCCGCTCGCCGCGCACTGCGCCCGCGCGCACTCGTGCGTCGCCCGCACCCCGGATCTCCCTCGTTGCGCGCCAGTCCCACTTCTCTGACCACGCCGTCCGTGCCCTCCTCCTCACGCGCACGCCGTCGGCCCGCTCTGCCCCACTGCGGGCGCCGCTTGTCGCCCCTGGCCACCGCGTGCACGCGCGCGCCGCCCTGCTCCTCCCTTCCCCTGCTCCCCGCCGCTGCATTCGCCGCCCCGTCCTGCACCCCCCTGCGCCAGCGATGCCGCCACGCCCGCGGCCCACTCCGGCGCTCGACCCCTCCCCGGTGGGCATCTCCGCCAGCGCCCAAACGGGCTGGCGCCCGTGGCCCCGCTAACGCCCAATCCGCTAAACCCCCTGGCCCTATGACAGTGGGCCCCTGCATTGAACGGTTTAAAAAAAACAGAAAAAAATATATTATATAATAAACAAATAATTAATAATAAAATTAGTTAATTAATTAAATAATTAACTTAATTAATCATGTTTAGTTAAACTAATTAAATTTGATTAACCTAAACATCTAATTAACCTAACTAATCTATTAGTTAGGATGATGAGTCAATGACAGGCGGGACCCACTGGTCAGGTTGACCAAGTCAACCCTGTTGACTGCTGATGTCAGCATGACATCATGCTGATGTCATTAATCTGTTTTTTCGAATTAATTTAAATAATTAATTAAATTCCAGAAATTAATAAAATCTTTAGAAAATCATATCTTTTAATCCGTAACTCGGATGAAAAAGTTTTATACATGAAAGTTGCTCAGAACGACCAGACGTATCTGGATACGCGGCCTGTTCGTTCGTCACGCATCCCTAGCATAGTGAACACGCAACTCCCCCCTCCGGCTCCTCTGCCCGAAAACGCGAAACACCGGGGATACTTTCCCGGATGTCATCCCCCTTCACCGGTATCACCTACTACCGCGTTAGGGCACCTCTAACGTCGTTACTTGTCATGTCATGCATCACTATGCATATGCTTGCTTATATATTTATTGTTTCTCCCCCCTCTTATCTCGATAGACACCGAGACCGACGCCGCTGCTACCCAGTACGACTACAGAGTTGACGACCCCTCTCTCTTGCCAGAGCAACCAGGCAAGCCCCCCCTTTGATCACCAGATATCGCCTACTCTTCTCTATACTGCTTGCATTAGAGTAGTGTAGCATGTTACTGCTTTCCGTTATTCCTATCCTGATGCATAGCCTGTCCTTGCTACTACTGTTGTTACCATTACCTGCTATCCTACTGCTTAGTATAGGATGCTAGTGTTCCATCAGTGGCCCTACACTCTTGTCCGTCTGCCATGCTATACTACTGGGCCGTGATCACTTCGGGAGGTGATCACGGGCATATACAATATACTTTACACAGTTACATTACCTGTGATACTGTTCGGAGATGGGGGCTGAAGGGGCAGGTGGCTCCATCCCGGTAGGGGTGGGCCTGGGTTCCCGACGGCCCCCGACTGTTACTTTGAGGCGGAGCGACAGGGCAGGTTGAGACCACCTAGGAGAGAGGTGGGCCTGTCCCTGGTCGGCGTTCGCGGATACTTAACACGTTTAACGAGATCTTGGTATTTGATCTGAGTCTGGCTACTGGTCTATACGCACTAACCATCTACGCGGGAGTAGTTATGGGTATCCCGGCGTCGTGGTATCAGCCGAAGCCTTCGTGACGTCAGCGACTGAGCGGCGCGCGCCGGATTGGAACGTAAGCCTGCTCTTGTATTAAGGGGGCTAGTTCTGCTTCCGGCCGCGTTCGCAACGTGCAGGTGTGCTAAGGGCGATGGGCCCAGACCCCTGTGCGCTTAGGTTTAGACCGGCGTGCTGACCTCTCTGTTGTGCCTAGGTGGGGCTGCGACGTGTTGATCTTTCGCGGCCGGGCATGACCCCGAAAAGTGTGTCCGGCCAAATGGGATCAAGCGTGTTGGGGTATGTGGTGCACCCTGCAGGGAAGTTAATCTATTCGAATAGCCGTGATCTTCGGTAACAGGACGATTTGGAGTTGTACCTTGACCTTATGACAACTAGAACCGGATACTTAATAAAACACACCCTTCCAAGTGCCAGATACAACCAGTGGTCGCTCTCTCACAGGGCGACGAGGGGAGGATCATCGGTTAGGATTATGCTATACGATGCTACTTGGAGGTCTTCAGTCTACTCTCTTCTACATGCTGCAAGACGGAGGCTGCCAGAAGCGTAGTCTTCGAAAGGACTAGCTATCCCCCCTTATTCCGGCTTTCTGCAGTTCAGTCCACATATGATACCCTTATTCCATTTGATACCAATGCATACATATGTAGTATAGTTCCTTGCTTGCGAGTACTTTGGATGAGTACTCACGGTTGCTTTCTCCCTCTTTTTCCCCCTATCCCTTCTACCTGGTTGTCGCAACCAGATGTTGGAGCCCAGGAGCCAGACGCCACCGTCGACGACGACCCCTACTACACCGGAGGTGCCTACTACTACGTGATGCCCGCTGACGATGACCAGGAGTAGTTAGGAGGATCCCAGGCAGGAGGCCTGCGCCTCTTTCGATCTGTATCCCAGTTTGTGCTAGCCTTCTTAAGGCAAACTCGTTTAACTTATGTCTGTACTCAGATATTGTTGCTTCCGCTGACTCGTCTATGATCGAGCTCTTGTATTCGAGCCCTCGAGGCCCCTGGCTTGTAATATGATGCTTGTATGACTTATTTTAATTGTAGAGTTGTGTTGTGATATCTTCCCGTGAGTCCTTGATCTTGATCGTACACATTTGCGTGCATGATTAGTGTACGGTCAAATCGGGGGCGTCACACATGTAGAGCCGCGAGATGTCATAGACTCTCTTTTTTATATATATTGAATCAACACGCATCGGCGGCGACGATTAGATTGACATGTTGAGCCGCGAGATGTGATCGCCCTCTTTTTTCATATTGGATCAACACACGCCCACGGCAGCGATTGAAGCGCTAGATAGAGCCGCGACATGAGATCAGAATAATATTCTGATCACGGCAGCCGCGACATAAACACTATTCTGATCACGGGATCAGAATAATATTCTGATCACAACATGAACTTCCCGAGTAACGCGCCTGACCTTTCCCGAGTACTAGGTTGAACTTCAGCTAAAAGATGTCCAAATGGGGGGCTTGCGATATACCGTTGGATAGCTATGGACATCAGTATCATGACCCAAGTTAAATTTTTGGCAAAATGTAAGCGGTTTAAGAGCAGTTTTGAAAACCGTTTTTTCTTCACACAAAAAACGTGAATCGTATTTTCGATCGCATTTTTAAACCGTTTATCGGAATGAGGCAAATAATATGGCGTTGGAAAACTGCTGCAAAACTGCTCCTTCCGCATGTTGAAAGTTTTCTCTAATTCCCTACGGTTAAAGAGTAATTCGGAAAATCGTAAAATTTCATAAACCGAACACCCGAGTTCGTATTTTTGACGCCATTTCTAAACGGCTAATCCAATTGAGGCAAATAATATGGCGTTGGAAAGCTTATGAAAATGCGCTACTTTTTTATGTTAAAAGTTTTTTCTAATTTTGAATGGTTTAAAAGTAATTTAGAAAACGATACAAGTTCCACCGAGTTTGTATTTTCGAGCTAATTTTTTAACCGTACATCCAAATGCAGCAAATGATATGGCGTTGGAAAAATTGAAGAAATGTGAAACTTTTTTGTATATATTGTTTCTCCTAATTCACTATGGTTTTATGTCAGTTTTGAAAATGGTTAAAAATGTATTTTTGCCATAATTTCTACAAGCTTTATCGGAATGGGGCAAATAATATACCGCTGAAAAGCTGCGGAAAATGCGAAACTTTTTCATGTTGATGGTTTTCTCTGATTCCTAGCCGTTTTCAAGTAATTTCGAAAACGACGGGATCATGCGTTCTGCCTTTATTGCGAAACAGATTTTTCGAAAATGCACCGCGTGAAGAATCTGGACTTCTCGGTGCGTGTACCTGAACTTCACTATGTTTTTGACGTGATTTTTTTGCTCGTAGGTCTCCATCCACTGCTCGTAGCTCTCCATCCACTCACCAGAATTGAGCAACTGATATACCGGTGGAAAGCTGCTGTAAGCACTTAACTTTCCGTGTTGATCGTTTTTTCATACTCGCGACGATTTTAAAAGTTTTTCATCTGATATTCATTCATTGCAGTAGTTGAACTTCCTGCTGTTTTCAGTTGAACTTCCGTGACGTATTTTCGTTTGTAATTTTCTCATCCATTCGTCAGTGTTACACAAATGTTATTTCCTTTTGTACAAATCTCTCTCACAACAATATTCTGATCACAACATGAACTTCCCGAGTAACGCGCCTGACTTTCCCCGAGTACTAGGTTGAACTTTAGCTAAAAGGTGTTCAAATGGGGCTTGCGATATACCGTTGGATAGCTATGGACATCAGTATCATGACCCAAGTTAAAATTTTGGCAAAATGTAAGCAGTTTAAGAGCAGTTTTGAAAACCGTTTTTTCTTCATACAAAAAACGTGAATCGTATTTTCGATCGCATTTTTAAACCGTTTATCGGAATGAGGCAAATAATATGACGTTGGAAAGTTGCTGCAAAACCGCTTCTTCCACATGTTGAAAGTTTTCTCTAATTCCCTACGGTTAAAGGGTAATTCAAAAAATCGTAAAATTTCATAAACCGAACACCTGAGTTCGTATTTTTTACGCCATTTCTAAACAGCTAATCCAATTGAGGCAAATAATATGGCGTTGGAAAGCTTATGAAAATGCGCTACTTTTTTATGTTAAAAGTTTTTTTCTAATTTTGAATGATTTAAAAGTAATTTAGAAAATGGTACAAGTTCCGCCGAGTTCGTATTTTTGAGCTAATTTTTTAACCATACGTCCAAATGCAGCAAATGATATGGCGTTGGAAAGCTTGAAGAAATGCGAAACTTTTTTGTATATATTGTTTCTCCTAATTCACTACGGTTTTATGTCAGTTTTGAAAATGGTTAAAAACATATTTTTGCCGTAATTTCTACAAACTTTATCGGAATGGGGCAAATAATATACCGCTGAAAAGCTACGGAAAATGCGAAACTTTTTCATGTTGATGGATTTCTCTGATTCCTAGCCGTTTTCAAGTAATTTCAAAAACGGCGGGATCATGCGTTCTCCTTTTATCGCGAAACAGATTCTTCAAAAATGCACCGCGTGAAGAACCTGGACTTCTCGGCGCGTGTACCTGAACTTCACTCTGTTTTTCACGTGATTTTTTTGCTCGTAGGTCTCCATCCACTGCTCGTAGCTCTCCATCCACTCACCGAAATTGAGCAACTGATATACCGGTGGAAAGCTGTTGTAAGCACTTACCTTTCCCGTGTTGATCGTTCTTTCATACTCGCGACGATTTTAAAAGTTTTTCATCTAAAATTTATTCAGTGTAGTAGGTGAACTTCCTGCTGTTTTTAGTTGAACTTCTCCGACGTATTTTCGTTTGTAATTTTCTCATCCATTCGTCAGTGTTACACAAATGTTATTTCCTTTTGTACAAATCTCTCTCACAATAATTTTTTTTGACTTTCTTCGACGAAGGACCTGAACTTATAACAACAAAACTTTTTGCCTTTGCTTTTTTGTTCTTTTTTTAATACAAAATGCACGCCGTGTATTACATGAACTTCTAGCAGTTATCAACCTGAATTTCTCTCGGTTACATGAAAATATTTGAGTTTTTTTATGAATTTTTAATCTTATTTTTCTTAATCATTTTTATGAATTTTGAAGCGCTCTATTTTTAATAGTTGAACTTCTTATTATTTTATTTTTGAACTTCTTGTTTCCATTCTTTAATAACGAGGAAAATATGAGTTTTCTATAATCATCAAACTTCTCCATCTTTTTAATATGGACTTCCTGATTTTATTTCTTAATCCTTTTTATGAATTCTGAAGCGCTCTATTTAAAAAGGTTGAACTTCTTGTTATTTTATTTTTGAACTTCTTATTTCCATTCTTTAATAACAAGGAAAATCTGAGTTTTCTACAATCATCGAACTTCTCCATCTTTTTAATATGGACTTCCTGGTTTTATTTTCTTAATTTTTTATGAAATTTTGAAGCGCTCTATTTTTAAAAAGTTAAACTTCTTTTTATTTTATGCATTTTAAATTTAAACTTCTTATAGATTTTTGTCGTGATATTTTATGCATTTTTTGCTTTTCGGTGACATGGCCTAGGCGGTCCCTTTTTTCATTTGATGATTTTTCTTCTGTACATGGTACACGTGAACTTCGGAATTTCTGAGACATGAACTTCACGTGCTTTTTTTATGAAACTCCATAGTTTTTATTCTTTGAATTCCATGATTTTCTTGTTTACATTTTTTTGGTTTGAACTTCAATGTTCGTTACACCTGAACTTTCGAAATCACACCGTTTTATACACATTTTCCATTGAATCCAACATGTGCAAAACAATAGGAAAATTTGGGTCAATTCTCATAAGCAGTAACATGAACAACACATCCACACAAAAATTTGGCTCACCTAAAATGAAAAAGATTTCAATGTCACAGGATTTCAATGCCCCCACCCTTTTTTGGCACAAACACACAAAAACACAGGGAGGGGAAGGCACAGCGTGGCGACAATTGGGCCAGCGGCCAGCATACTTAAGTGGAGGCGCGGCTGTTGTGGACATCGACGACGCGACGACAATTTTTTGAAGCAAAGTGCAGACGTACAACAATCAAAGAACAGAGCAAGAAGCAGGCAACCACCATTTGCACATACAATAAAGTACTCCCTCCGTCCCATAATATAAGAGCGTTAGCGGCAAGGGCACACACGCGTGTCACAAATGTTCAGTTAAGAAGCATAGAATGAAGCACTAGGCAACTCTGAACTATACACGTAGAGGCTTCATTGGGCAGCTGTGTGCCTGCATATGGGAGACTCCGTCTATACGTTTATTTTCCAGACTGACCATTGATGTGATATGACCGAACACAAGCATGCACACGTCATCGGACTGCACAGGCTCACCGGACGAACTTCAAAGGCTAGGTGGATCTCCTTTTTCTCTTAATCTGAGCGCTCAAGAAGAATTGGGGAGGTGTACAGAGGAGTGCAGGATCCTACAGTTTTTGTTGAGGAGGCAGCGGACACCATCCATGACCTGTGGGCACCAGTGGATGTGGCAGCCAAGGTGGCAGGAGCAAGGCGCGAGCTCCGATGGTTCGCAGCGTCACCAGATCTAGGTGCTCCGTCCATGGAGGAGTACCACTGGGAGGAGGCGGAGGTAGTAGGGCCCGACGGAGGTGCGTGGTATCCTCCCGCGGCAGGGATGCGGGCAGCCGACGGTGACGAGCGCGGTTGGGGGCAAGGTGGGGGCGGCGGCGCTGATTGGGGGCAGGGCAGTGGCGGCGACCCCGGTTGGGCGCAGATCGGGGGGCGGCGACCCCGGTTGGGCACAGATCGGGGGCGGCGGCGTCGGTTGGCGGCGGGGTGGTGGAAGCAGATGGAGGTGGCCGGCGGTGCGCTGGAAGCAGGTGGAGGGAACCGGCACGATGCACGGGAGGAGAGGGAGTCGGGAGATTAGGGAAGGGAAGAGATCGTGGGTGGGTGACCGTTTTTTTCTTTTTCTTTCCACCGGTTCGGGAGGATCCCATCGCGCCTACTATACAGGGAGCGTTGTGATCCGAATAGCTATTAGTTTCTGTTACTCTATATATATATATTAAATCAACACGCATCAACGACGACGATTAGATCGTCATGTTGAGCCACAAGATGCCACCAACCTGCAGCTGTAGCAGAAAAGACAAAAAAGGAAATAAATGAAATAACGGCATCTTACCTTCATGCTATTCGCTCACCTAGCAACGCCAATGATCGGAGACTCAAAGTGATGAAGATTGAACGGAGTATTGAACTATTGATCAACCGTGTATGTGGACAGTGGCGGAGCTTGGCCCAGAAAACTGGGCGGGCCGACAGTAGAAAAGAACTATTGGGATGGTGTTTCATGATCCAAAAGTAAGTATACACTACAGAAAAATCAAATGGGCTGGGAGGGCCACGGCCCATTCGGCCTTGCTGTAGCTCCGCCACTATATGTGGAGGAGTATGGATATGGATGTGTACGTACGAAGGGTGAACATGATGCGACCCTGATGATTCCGGTGTGGATGGTGTGAGAACGGCGCCATTGCGCTTGGAAGCAGCCAATAGAACTCTCACCTCCTTTCCCTCGTCCCTCTGTGCCTCCTCATATACGACGGCTTTATCAATCAGGTTTACGTTAAACCGCGTCGCCGTTACAAAACAAACTCCTCTGGCCGGGCTGTTCCGCGAAGCTCTCAATTGGCCGTTTGGATCGTTGTTGCATGGATAATTATTCGACTAGTAGATAAACTTCAAGAAGTTTGAATTAGTCCGGCCAACGAGTCGAGGCTACACATGCATGCGTGCACCAAGTCTTGCACCTGTACCTGCCAGTGAATAACTAGCCCATGCCAATCAATCAAGGCGTGCATGTTTGTGCTTATTATTCCTTTTAGTTATGGGCACCATTTGTAATCTTTTTTCCCTTAAAGAAAGCTACCATATGTACGTATGTCATCAGTGTCTAAATATCTCAACCAAAAATATCTGTCTCGCCCATGCACACCTTTGTGTGATTCTTTTTCTTGTAACTTGGCAAAATAAGAACACCATTGTTTTTTTATAGGCTTGCAGTTGTGATTTGAAATTTCTAAACTTGTACAATCATGAAAAATTATCATCGAACACAAGTGAGCCGGAAAGTGCAAGAAGAGATCCCATCGAGGAGGCCCTTACACAGGTTACATCATAATAATTTTCATAATCTGATTCATAGTTATGGGGTCGAGAATACTCCTCGTAGGCACATGCCGTCCAATTGGGACATATCCCGACCAAGAGAAAACAGTGCAGGAACAAAACCTTGGGGCCCTGAGAATAAACACATAATGGCTGAGGTGAAGAAAAACAGTGATTTAATTCATGAAGCCCTTCGGGAGGTTCAAGATTTGAGGGATCTACTCATGTTTATATTGGAGAATACTTCTTCATCGCCATCATCATCTTCTTCACCACCAAAAGAAAATTGAGTATCGGGTATGGGCACTCCCCTTGGCTTCCGCCAAGCTTGGGGGAGGTGCCCCGGTATTGTATCATCCCACTATCTTTTTTGCTTTTACTTATTTTAGTTTGATCATTTGCTTTTAGATGAAATATAGTTTAGTTCGATCCTTTTTTCTTTGAGAGTTTGCTTAGTGATCTATCCTTGTAATCGTGTGCAAGTTATATAATAAAGTTAGTTTGAGTTTTTACTTTCTTTACTTTCATGTTGCAAATAAAGAAAAGAATTAAAGAAAGAAAAAGAGGAAAGAAATAAATTAAGAAAGGAAATAAATCAATAAGGTTATATACTAATCCTATGGTAGGTGATGGCACCACATAAGGAAAAGTATAAGTAGAAAATTTTATTAGAGATTGACAAACATAGCATTAGTCAATGATGCAACTCATGAAAGAATTAATAAGGGAAGACAAGCTTCACATATAGATATACTATCCTAGAAATATTTTGTGATTGTGAGCCCTCATCAAAATATTATATGCCAAAATTGTTGCCGTTGGACAAGGAAGACAACTTAATGGTTTATGTTTGTTTATATTCACATAGAAGTCATATTGTCATAGATCCTTTAACATGTGATGCTTGCCCCCTATCTTTGCTAGCCAAAAATTCCGTACTAGGTAGAGATACTACTTGTGCATCCAAAAACCCTTAAACCCAAATCTTTTTCAAGTGTCCACCATACCTACCTAGAGATTGAGAAAGATCCCTCAAGTAAGTTGTCATCGATGCAAAAAGGCAATAAAAATTGCTTCCAAAAGTGTGAGATCATTTAGTGTAAGATAAAATTGAGCGTTGTACGAACTTGGATGACAAAGAATAAAAGTGACAGACTGCATAATAAAGGTTGTCATCTTAAGGGGCAACACAACGTGATGTTCTCTTCCACTAAGGGATTGAGCATACAAACAAATAAGCGCATGACAACCTCTGCTTCCCTCTACGAAGGGCCTATCTTTTACTTTTATGCAAAGAGTCAAAGTTTTTCTCTCTATTACTTTTATTTTTCTCTTATGGCAAGCATCATGTGGTGAGGAAAGATCTAGACACATATGTCCAGTTGAATATAGATAGCATGAGTTATTATTGTTGACATCACCCTTAAGGTGAGTATGTTGGGAGGCGAAACAATAAGCCCCTATCTTTCTATGTGTTCGGTTGAGACGTTTTGTTCATTGGTACGAGGTGAGTGCTATCAATCATAGAAGACTATATGATGGTTGAGTATGTGGACTTGCCTAAAGGCTCCGACATACCGACATGTGATCCTTCCTAAAAACATGATGAATTGAAGTTGTAAAGTTGACTGAGAACATAGTTTGTTGGTTTCTAATAGAGTTTTTGCTTTATACTTCGATTGTGTGATGAACTATTACTTATTCATGAGAAGTATATGATAAAAGTTCTATGATAAAAGTCATATGTTTAATTTTGTTGCTGTTATAATAATCAACATGATGCTTCTATGTCCGTATTTTGTTTTTATCGACACCTCTCTCTCAAAGCATGTGGACATGTTTTTCGATTTCGGTTTTCGCTTGAGGATAAGCGAGGTATAAGCTTGGCGGAGTTGATACGCCCATTTTGCATCTTGTTTTCTTACTGATATTTATAAATTTTTATCCATAATAATGCTTTTTGGAGTAATTCTAATGCCTTTTCTCTTATAATTTGCAAAGAACACACCAAGAGAGAGAATTCCTGTGGCTGGAAATCTGGACCTAGAAAAGCTACGTCAGGCCACCTATTCTGCACAACTCCAAATGAGCTGAAACTTCACGGAGATTTTTTTATGGAATATATAAGAAATACTGGAGGCAATAAACACCAGAGGGGGCCACCAGGTGGGCACAACCCACCTAGTCGCGCCAGGCCCCCAGGCGCGCCCTGGTGGGTTGTGGCCTCCTCGGCCCACCTCCGGTGCCCATCTTCTGGTACATAGGTCATTTTGACCTAGAGGAAATCAGAGGAGGACTTTCGGGACGAAGCGCCGCTGCCTCGAGGCAGAACTTTGGCAGGAGCACTTTTGCCCTCCGGCGGAGCGATTCCACCGAAGGAACTTCCCTCCCGAAGGGGGAAATCATCGTCATCATCATCACCAATAACTCTCCCATCTTTGGGAGGGCAATCTCCATCAACATCTTCAACAACACCATCTCCTCTCAAACCCTAGTTCATCTCTTGTGTTCAATCTTGTTACCAGAACTATAGATTGGTACTTGTGGGTGACTAGTAGTGTTGATTACATCTTGTAGTTGATTACTATATGGTTTATTTGGTGGAAGATTATATGTTCAGATCCATTATGCTATTTAATACTCCTCTGATCATGAACATGTTTATCATTTGTGAGTAGTTACTTTTGTTCTTGAGGTCACGGGAGAAATCATGTTGCAAGTAATCATGTGAACTTGATATGTGTTTGATATTTTGATAGTATGTATGTTGTTATTCCCTTAGTGGTGTCATGTAAACGTCGACTACATGACACTTCACCATATTTGGGCCTAAGGGAATGCATTGTGGAGTAGCAATTAGATGGTGTGTTGCGAGAGTGACAGAAGCTTAAACCCCAGTTTATGCGTGAAAGTGCAACTATCCCTAGGTGGTTTTGGTAATTTCTAACAACATATAGCTCATTGAGCTAATGCTATTTCAAGATTAATATCTCAGGAAAGCTCAATGATTGGCATGGCATGGATGAGAAAAGTGGACCCCTCAAAATGCTAAGGACAAAAGGATTGGCTCAAGCTCAAAGCTCAAGACTCTGCATTTTCTATTTTAGTGATCCAAGATCACATTGAGTCTATAGGAAAAACCAATACTATCAAGTAGGGATGAGGTGTTGCTTAATGAGGCTCTTGCTCAAAATGCTTAGTGATATGCTCCAAAACCCTCAACTACTTTCTCATATCCACATATGACCTAAACCAAAAGTCAAACTCGGCCTCATCGATTCTTTCTATCCGGCGCCACCGAGTTCAGATGTCATAGCCACTGCCACAAACCCTAGGCAAATCGGTCTCATCGATGGGGATCTCGGTCTCACTGAGATGGAATTGTAATCTCTCTGTTTCCCTTAGTAACGTTTCGTTCCCACCGAGATGAGCGATCGGTCCCACCGAGATTGCAATGTAAACTCTCTGTTTCCCTTTCGTAACATTTCGGTCTCACCGAAATGAGCGAATCGGTCCCACCGAGTTTACCTGACCAACTCTCTGGTTAACTTATTACCAAAATCGGTCTCACCGAGTTTGTCTAGTCGGTCTCACTGAGATTAAGTTATGCCCTAACCCTAACCATATCGGTCCTACCGAGTTGCATGTCGGTCCCACCGAAACTCCTAACGGTCACTAGCTTTGCTGAATCGGTCCGACCGAGTTTATCAATTTGATCCCACCGAGATGGGAAAGTTGTGTGTAATGGTTAGATTTTATGTGGAGGCTATATATACCCCTCCACCTCCTATTCATTTGTGGAGAGAGCCATCAGAACAAACCTAAACTTCCAACTTACTCTTTCTGAGAGAGAACCACCTACACTTGTGTTGAGGCCAAGATATTCCATTCTTACCATATGAATCTTGATCTCTAGCCTTCCCCAAGTTGCTTTCTACTCAAATATTCTTTCCACCAAATCCATATCCTGTGAGAGAGAGTTGAGTATTGGGGAGACTATCATTTGAAGCACAAGAGCAAGGAGTTCATCATCAACACACCATTTGTTACTTCTTAGAGAGTGGTGTCTCCTAGATTGGCTAGGTGTCACTTGGGAGCCTCCGACAAGATTGTGGAGTTGAACCAAGGAGTTTGTAAGGGCAAGGAGATCACCTACTTCGCGAAGATCTACCGCTAGTGATGCAAGTCCTTCATGGGCGACGACCATGGTGGGATAGACAAGGTTGCTTCTTCGTGGACCCTTCATGGGTGGAGTCCTCCGTGGACTCGCGCAACCGTTACCCTTCGTGGGTTGAAGTCTCCATCAACGTGGATGTACGATAGCACCACCTATCGGAACCATGACAAAAACATCCGTGTCTCCAATTGCGTTTGAATCCTCCAAACCCTTCCCTTTACATTCTTGCAAGTTGCATGCTTTACTTTCCGTTGCTCATATACTCTTTGCATGCTTGCTTGAATTGTGTTAAGATTGCTTGACTTGTCCAAAGTTGCTAAAATCTGCCAAGAACTAAAATTGGGAAAAGGATAAGTTTTTATTTGATCAAGTAGTCTAATCACCCCCCTCTAGACATACTTTCGATCGTACAAGTGGTATCAGAGCTCTGGTCTTCATTTGCTTTGATTTCCATAGCTTTTGGTAGTCATAGCCTTGGTTTCACAACCTAGGAGAGTATGGCGTCTAGCGAGGGAAACTACCACCGTAGAGGTCCTTACTTTGATGGTACTAATTTTGCTAGTTGGAAGCATAAGATGAAAATGCATACTCTTGGACATAACCCCGGCGTATGGGCTATTGTGTGTATTGGCTTTCAAGGTGAATTCTTTGATGGGAGAGAACCGAACCGTGAAGCTACCGCGAAAGAGTTGAAGATGCTGCAATTCAATCCTCAAGCTTGTGATATCCTCTTCAACGGATTGTGCCCTGAAGAATTCAACAAAATCAGCCGTCTTTAGAATGCAAAGGAAATTTGGGATACTTTGATTGACATGCACGAAGGTACCGACTCCGTTAAGGAATCCAAGTTGGATGTGCTTCAAAGTTAGCTTGACAAGTTCAAAATGAAGGATGGTGAAGGTGTCGCTGAAATGTACTCTAGGCTTGCTCTTATCACAAATGAGATCACCGGCTTAGGAAGTGAAGAGATGACCGACAAATTCATCATCAAGAAGATCCTAAGAGCTTTGGACGGAAAATATGATACTGTATGCACATTGATCCAAATGATGCCCAATTACAAAGATCTCAAGCCAACGGAAGTAATTGGAAGAATTGTCGCTCATGAGATGTCACTCAAGGGTAAGGAGGAGCTCCATAACAAGTCAAGTGGTGCTTACAAAGCCTCATGTGAAGCTCCCACATCATCAAGTGAGAAAAAAAACCTTCAATGAAGAATTGAGCCTAATGGTGAAGAACTTCAACAAGTTCTACAAGAGTAGAAGCAAAGAGAGAAGTTCCAAGTCAAGGTCCTACAATGACAAAAGATCTTCTAGTCGAGAGAGAAATTGCTACAATTGTGGAAGACCCGGACACTATTCCAATGAGTGTACGGCACCCTACAAGAGAAGAGAAGATTCTCCAAAAAGAAGAAGTAGAAGAGAAGAATCACCATCAAGAGAGAGAAGGAGTAGAGATGATCGTTATGAACGAAGAACATCCCGGAGAAGCAAAGATTCAGAAAGGAAGGACAAGTCATCAAGGAGCTACACAAAACGAAGACATCAAGCTCATGTTGGTGAATGGGTATCCGGATCCGACTCCGACTGAGGGAGTCCTGGATTAGGGGGTCTCCGGACAGCCGGACTGTTGGACTATGAAGATATGAGATTGAAGACTTCGTCCCGTGTCTGGATGGGACTCTACTTGGCGTGGAAAGCAAGCTAGGCAATACGGATATGCATATCTCCTCCTTTGTAACCGACCTTGTGTAACCCTAGCCTCCTCCGGTGTCTATATAAACCGGAGGGTTTTAGTCCATAGGACAACATACAATCATACCATAGGCTAACTTCTAGGGTTTAGCCTCTCCGATCTCGTGGTAGATCAACTCTTCTACTACTAATATTATCAAGAATAATCAAGCAGGACGTAGGGTTTTACCTCCATCAAGAGGGCCTGAACCTGGGTAAAACATCGTGTCCCCTGCCTCCTATTACCATCCGCCTTAGACGCACAGTTTGGGACCCCCTACCCGAGATCCGCCGGTTTTGACACCGACATTGGTGCTTTCATTGAGAGTTCCTCTGTGTCATTACCATTAGGCTTGATGGCTCCTTCGATCATCGATAGCGATGCAGTCCAGGGTGAGACTTTTCTCCCCGGACAGATCTTTGTATTCGGCGGCTTTGCAGTTCGGGCCAACTTGCTTGGCCATCTAGAGCAGATCGAGAGTTACGCCCCTGGCCATCAGGTCAGGTTTGGAAGCTTAAACTACACGACCGACATCCATGGAGACTTGATCTTCGACGGATTCGAGCCCCTGCCGAGTGCGCCGCATGGTCACGATGAGCATGATTTAGCTCTACCATCGGACAGTGATCAGGAGACCGCACCGGCAACCGCTCCGGCCCTCAATTCGGAGCCAATGGCGCCATCCATGGACGGGTGGATAGAGCCTGCCACGGAGGCCGTATTCTCAGCGGCGATCGAGCTGAGTATCGACCTTACCCTTCACGGGAGCCGTGACGCCGAACTACCGGATTCTTCCCCGGCCACAGACTCCGAACCGCCTGCGCCCGTGGCTATCGAATCCGATTGGGCGCCGATCATGGAGTTCACCTCCGCGGATATCTTTCAGCACTCGCCCTTCGGTGACATACTAAACTCATCAAGGTCTCTCTCCCTGTCAGGAGAGTCTTGGCCGAACTATGTCCGGCAGGATTGGGATGCGGATGACGAAGAAATTCGCCGCCCACCCACCACCCACTTAATAGCCACTGTCGACGATTTGACCGACATGCTCGACTTCGACTCCGAAGACATCGACGGCATGGACGATGATGTAGGAGACGAACAGGAACCACTGCCCACAGGGCACTGACGCCCACTTCATCATATGATGTATACATGGTGGACGCACCCAAAAAAACAACGACGAAGAGCGGAAGGATGCATCGAAGGATTGTTCCCTTGAGAAGCAGTCAAAGCGGCGGCGTAAGCGCCGCTCCAAATCTCGCCTCGGCAGAAATAGCGATCATATAAACCTAGCGATAGAGCAAGGTGAGCCAGTGGACGACAAACATGGCATTGAACCATCGTCCGACCATGGCAACACGGAGAATCAAACAGAACAACCCGACTCCGTCGAAGATAACAGTCCGGATAACATCACACCGGACAGGCACCCGGAGCAACAGAATACCCATAAAAGGCTTGTTGCCACTGCGAGGAGTCTAAAAAAGCAGAAGCAAAGGCTCAGGGCTGCACAAGACACACTCGGAATCAAATGGAGTGAAGTACTCAACACTACAGTGAAGTACGGCGGTAATCGCCACACCAAGAGCTACCCGAAGCGAAAGCTGCTACCTGAATTCGATGAGGAGGCCTTAGATCCCCCGCAATCAAAAAACAAAATGGCCATCCAGTCGGATAGACGACCTCGTGGCCAACATAGAACGGAAAACGACGCCGCACATAAGCCGGTACGCGATCCATGTGAGGACTCGCATCAAAATTATGGCGCAACCAGATCCATCTACGGGCCACGCAAGCGCGCTCCAGCACGCAATGCAACACAACAAACATCCCAATACCACGGTACACCCAAATACAGGGGTGCCGCACACCCCCTATGTTTCACCGATGAGGTGCTGGACCATGAATTTCCAGAGGGATTCAAACCCGTAAACATAGAGGCGTACGATGGAACGACAGACCCTGGGGTCTAGATTGAGGACTACATCCTCCATATCCATATGGCTCGAGGAGACGATCTCCACGCCATCAAGTACTTATCCCTCAAGCTCAAAGGGCCAGCTCGGCACTAGCTTAAAAGCCTCCCCGAAAACTCCATTGGAAGCTGGGAAGAGCTCGAAGACGCTTTTCGGGAAAATTTTCAAGGGACCTATGTCCGACCTCCGGATGCAGACGGTTTAAGTCATATAACTCAACAGCCCAGAGAGTCAGCATGAAAGCTTTGGAACAGGTTTCTCACTAAGAAGAACCAGATAGTCGACTGTCCGGACGCCGAAGCCTTAGCAGCTTTCAAGCACAGCGTTCGAGATGAATGGATTGCCAGACACCTCGGCCAAGAAAAGCCGAGAATAATGGCAGCATTAACAAGCCTCATGACCTGCTTTTGCGCGGGCGAGGATAGCTGGTTAGCCCGATGCAGCACAAGCGACCCAAGTACATCCGAAGTCAGGGACGAAAATGGGAAACCACGGCGCAGCAAAAACAAGCGTCGGAATAAAGAAGACAGCCTGAAGAGCACGGCGATAAACGCCAGATTCAGAAGCTCCCGGCCAGATCAGCAAAAGCTGCCCTCCAAAGGCAACAGAGACGAACTGTCCAGCCTAAGCAAGATTCTGGATAAAATATTTCAGATCCACAGCACCCTCGATAAACCTGCAAATCATACCCATAGAGAATGTTGGGTCTTCAAGCAGACCGGCAAGCTCAACGCCGAAAACAAGGGGCAGGATACACCAAGCGAAGACGAGGACGAGCCTCGCAAGCAAAGCACTGGGGAACAGAATAAATTCCCACCATAAGTCAAAACAGTAAACGTGTTACACGTGACAAAGGGGAGAAACAAAGCGGCACTCCTAGAGACACATGCCCCAGGGCCTATCACCGCGGAGTTCTGTCACTGGTCGTCCCAACCGATCACCTTCGACCATCAGGATTACTTGGCAAGTATCCGGCGTGCGGGATGGGCTGCCTTGGTGTTAGACCCAATAATTGACGGATACCACTTCACACGAGTCTTGATGGACGGCGGCAGTAGTTTAAACCTGATATATCAGGACACAGTCTGCAAAATGGGGATAGACCCAATAAAAATTAGTCATAGCAATACTACCTTTAAAGGAGTAACGCCAGGCCCAGAAGCCCATTGCACGAGCTCCCTGCTACTTGAGGTTATATTCGGCTTTCCCGATAACTTCCACAGCGAAAATTTAACCTTCCACATCGCTTCGTTCCAAAGCGGCTATCAAGCACTACTCGGACGCGAAGCTTTTGCTCGCTTTAACGCAATACCGCATTAGGCTTCTCTCATGCTTAAGATGCCCGGTCCACGTGGCATCATTACTATAAACGGAAATATTGAGCGCTCCTTGCGCGCGGAAGACCGTGCGACTGCCTTGTCAGCCGCACACTAAACGGCCTCACGAACTAAAGCATCTGACGGGTCGTTAAGACCACGGACACGGTTGGACGAGTCCGGTGCAGCTATATGTAATTGATACAGGTTTGATGGCTATACCCCTATTACAATACAAGAGGCTCAACGCGCGCAAACAAGTGGCAATTAGGCTCAACTTTACTCATTTTGAACTATATATTGTTTATTTAGTATAACTTACCTTTTGCACGACAACTTTTCAATTAAGTTCCTCTCTTTTTCAGATGACCATCGTGCTACACCCGTCCAGAATACGGCACAACGGAGACACAGGCGCAGACGTGCAGTAGGGACCCATTCTAAGGATTCTTTTTAGATTAAGACCCTGCGTAAACCTTTTTTACTGTCTCTTGTTGATACACATCCCTCGGATTCTCAATACAATTGAGAAGGATGCTGACGTATTGGCATGTGGCCACATCAGAATATTGCACGTACCTAGACACCAGGGGCTTATTATAAAGGGCACTGTTTAGGCCCGGTTTACATCATAAAGATCGAATACCTTAGGGAGTGTTCGGCGTCGCGAGTTTGGCCTTATATGCATCAGCTCCGAATCATGTCTTTGGTCAAATGTTGGGTTTGCCCGGCTCCTGTGTTTTGCTGCCTTACGTTCCGCTCTATCGGCTAAGGCGGCACCAGGAGAACTACTGCGATTGTGCCCTGGTTCATCCGGACGAGCACCTTAGTAGAGAAAGCCGAAAACTGACTGTCATGATATAGCGTGAGACTGGTCAACCACTCGATGACCTAGCGGAATCTCCGGGATTCCTCCGCCTTAACGAAGGGCCGTTTCCCGGCCACGCATGTACGCGCCCCAAATCCGGATGAGCACGGAGCCACCAGGGGCTATATAGTAGCCCCACTGTCAAACTCCTCTGGCTAAGTAAAAGTGTTAAAGCATTATAGTCTGGTTGCCTAGTTTGCTGCGCTATCACCTCCTTAATGGACCAAGACGTTGGATCTGCCTAGTTTGCTGCGCTATCACCTCCTTAATGGACCAAGACGTTGGATCAAGTGTGAACATGCGTTTTCTGCGAACACCCCCGCATTATATGCGTGGGGGCTGAAGCCGACGACTGCCATCTTTCAGGTTATATACATATATACATAAACGGCCGCACATGAGGTATCATAGTACTTTCGGGCAAAAGTATAAATACAGCCTTGATAAAATCAATACAACATTGTTCTTACAATGGGAATACATGTCACTTAAACATAGTATTCTTCGAGCACTGAGCCTCTATCAAACGAGCGCCTTCAAGAACTTCTTCAAAGTAGTGCTCGGCGGCCACTCGGCCTATGGCTGAACCCTGTGCCGCAACAGTGGTGGCCTCCATCTCTGCCCAGTATGTTTTGACACGGGCAAGGGCCATCCGCGCACCTTCTATGCACGCTGATCTCTTTACAACATCGATGTGTGGCACAGCTTCAAGGAATTGTTGCACTAAGCTAAAGTATCTACTCGGCCTTGGCCCTCCCGGCCACAGGTGATCCACTACGGACCTCATGGCAAGTCCGGACAACCTATGGAGCTCGGCCCAACCGGTCAATCGCTCATTCAGCAGCAGCGGACGGACTCGAGCGTGAAATTGTGACCGGAACAGCTTTTCCACTTCGGGACCTTTCTGATCCTTAAAGTACTCGGCTGCATCAGCAGCACTTGCAGCCAAATCCATGTACGCGTCTGCAGAACTCCATAGCCGGTCCAGAGGAGCATACTTCGGATCTCCGAACTTAGTCCGCAACAAGAAGGGCTTCCCAGACACGATATCTGCAGCTTGATTCAGCTCCTCCTTCGTCGCTCTAATTTTAGAGCGGGCTTCCTTGGCAGCCACCCAGGCCTTTTCTAGTTTTGTCGCCTTCGCCCGGTTTTCTTCTTCAAGAAGCCGGTATCGGTCAACATCATCTTTTAACTCCACGACCATCTTGGCAATTTTCTCTTTGCTCTCGCAATGTGCGGCATGTTCGGCCCTTAAGCCCTCGGCCGCCTTTAAGGCGGCCGCATTGCTGCTCCTCGCTTGCTCCTTGGCTCGGGCAAGTTCCGCCCGAAGGGTCTCCACGGTGGCAGCTCCATCTGCAGTCACAACATATTAAAGATACTGGCATCATGCTACTCTTACTATGTGACAATCACCAGAAAAATCACTGACTCTATGCCTCGTCAAGCCGTTTGTTGACAAGCACGATGTCGGCATCTGCCGCATCCAGCTGCCGCTTTAGTTCGGCATACCCATCAGTCCGGCTAGCCACCGGAGCTTCCACCACCTGCACATAAAGGCAGTCTGGTTATTACCTGGGACTATGATCCTCTATTTGCCACCGTTTTCGATGACAACCAAAGTCTTAGGGGCTACTATCTACACAGGGCACATCTAAAAATGTGCGGTACCGTCAAAAATGTACATCATTTCACGTACCTCAAAACCCGTCAGTAGACTCATAAAAGCTTCATGCAACCCGCTTTCGGCGGACAAAATCCTTTCAATCATCGTACCCATCAATGTGCGGTGCTCTTCTGAGATAGCCGCTTGCTCCAGCAGACCCCTCAGTACGTCTGACCTCACACCAGACGGTGCCGGACTCTTTTGATTGCTCCCTTCGAGAGCCGGATACTGAGGACTTCGGGTGGCCATAGGATTACCTTCTAGCCTTGCCGGATTAGGAGAAACCCTCCGCGAGGACACCTTGGGGTCGCCCGCTTCGTGAGGCGGCGTGGTAGGGGGAGGCATTTCGCTCTCCATCATCTCCGGGAGAAGATCCCCCGAAGACGAGCTCTGCTAAGAAGGGCTGAGATCAGAACTGCAAGATAAATACTTCGGTTATTTTCCTCAGAAGTAGAGCAAGATATCTTCACTATTATGCACTTCTTGATTACTTACAGCTCGGTAGAGGGCTGATCCCCGCGCGGACAGTGTGCAGCAAGAATACCCTCCGAGGAAGGACCCTTTGGCGGAGATTTCTTCTCCCGTTTGGAAACCTTAGTTTCCGGATCTTCAGAGGTAGTCCTCTTCCTTCCCCAGGGAGAGAGAATGTCAGGTTCTTCCCCTTGGTTATCCTCCCTCGCGGAGGCGCTCATTCCCTCGATTGGAATAGGTAGCGATGGAAGCCCGCTTTCGCCCTCTTTATTCCCCCCTTCATCTTCCTTGGAGGGCACTAGACAAGGTGTTGGCTCGAGCATCTTTTCCAGCACCGGATTGTCCAAGCCTTCAGGAAGGGCGGCCGAACACCGGATCACCTTCGCCTTTGTTATCCAGTCCTGGTCAAAGAGCGATTCTTCAGAATGATGTCATGATAAATAAAAGGACAGTGTGTTCGGCCATGGGATTACTTACTTGGGCAGCGGGGCGGTTACAGCTCAGGCCCACGTCCTCGGTAATGTCCGGACACTCTATTTGGGGTCCGAAGAACAATTTGTACATCTCCTCCCGCGTCATGCCGAGGAAATTCTGAATAGTGCGCGGTCCTTCCGGGTTGAATTCCCACATGCGAAGGGGTCGGCGTTTGCAAGGCTGGACTCAACGAACCAGCATAACTTGCATTACCATAACTAGACTGAAATCTCCCTCGAAGAGATCTCGGATATGGCTCTGCAGTATTGGCACATCCTTGGCTGGACCCCAGCTCAGCCCCCTGCTGATCCATGACATCAGTTGTGGTGGAGGGCCCGAGCGAAATGTGGGGACAGCCACCCACTTGGCACTTCGGGGAGCTGTGACGTAGAACCACTCCCGTTGCCATAATCTGGACACCTCTGGAAAGGAACCCTTTGGCCATGGAGCATCAGCAATTTTGCTTATTAGAGCACCTCCGCATGCTACGTACTGCCCCTGAACCATCTTCGGCTTCATGTCAAAGGTCTTGAGCCACAGGCCGAAGTGAGGGGTAATGCGAAGGAAGGCCTCACAAACGACAATAAATGACGAGATGTGAAGAAGGGAATCCGGGGCCAGATCGTGAAAATCCAGCCTGTAATAGAACATAAGACCCCTAACAAAGGGATCGAAAGCGAGGCCTGGTCCTCGGAGGAAGTGGGAGACGAACACAATGCTCTCATTGGGTTCGGGAGTAGGGACGACCTGCCCTCGGGCGGGCAGCCTATGCGAAATTTCGGCGGTCAGATATCTGGCCTCCCTCAACTTGTTGATGTCCTCCTCTGTGACGGAGGAAGGCATCCACCGGCCTTGAAGGCTGGATCCGGACATGATTGAAGGTCCGGAGCGCTTGACCTGGGCTTTGGGTGTTAGAACTCAAGGCGGGGGAAGGATTCGATTGAGCACGGGAGGGAAAATGAAAAAGCCTTGTCCCTTTATAAAGGGGATGAATATCAGGTGTCCTCCTCGTGGCCGTTCGAGACTTACCTAAAATCTAGGAGTCATACCAACAGGCACGGGTGGGTTACCCACGTTTGTATTGATGAGAATCCCGTAATAAGGGGAACACGATCTCTGCTTTGACAAGACGTGTCAAGAAACCGCCTCGCGTTATGTGCGGGGCTGGTTAAAGAAAAACGGTTCAAATAATTACCGGGCCATGGCGTGATGTCATGCTGCCAAAACGTGTCAGTAGATTAGATTTGTGGAAATATTATTCTCTCTATGGTGCTATGTGGAACTTATTTTGCAGGGTCGGACACTATCCTTGTATTCAAACTCTTCCGTGATGTATTCGGGGGAGGAACCCGCCTTGCAATGCCGAAGACAACACTGCGCGTCGGACTCATTGTCATTGAAGCCTGGTTCAGGGGCTACTGAGGGAGTCCTGGATTAGGGGGTCTCCGGACAGCCGGACTATATCCTTTGGCCGGACTGTTGGACTATGAAGATATGAGATTGAAGACTTCGTCCCGTGTCCGGATGGGACTCTACTTGGCATGGAAGGCAAGCTAGGCAATACGGATATGCATATCTCCTCCTTTGTAACCGACCTTGTGTAACCCTAGCCTCCTCCGGTGTCTATATAAACTGGAGGGTTTTAGTCCGTAGGACAACATACAATCATACCATAGGCTAGCTTCTAGGGTTTAGCCTCTCCGATCTCGTGGTAGATCAACTCTTGTACTACTCATATTATCAAGAATAATCAAGCAAGACGTAGGGTTTTACCTCCATCAAGAGGGCCCGAACCTGGGTAAAACATCGTGTCCCCTGCCTCCTGTTACCATCCTCCTTAGACGCACAGTTCGGGATCCCCTACCTGAGATCCGCCGGTTTTGACACCGACACCGACAATCACTCCGAGAGAAGCTATCACTTCGACTCCGAATATACTCAAGATGAAGGTGTTGCCGGTCTAGCACTTGTGTCAACCAATTCCTACGACATATTTGATTCACCAAATGAAGGACTTGGAAGATGCTTCATGGCTAAAGGCCCAAAGGTATCACACCCCGAGTATGTTGATTTCAATAGTGATGAAGATGACTTGTTAGGTGATGATGATTTACTTGTTGACAACTCTAGTGATGAATACTATGATGAAATGTCAATTAATCATGCTAATCAAGATAAAACGAATGACAATGATAAGGAGAAGATTGAGTTTCTAACTAAAGAACTAAGCACTCTTAAGTTAGCTCATGAAACTATCTTAGGAGATCATCGAGAACTTTTAAGGACTCATGAGAAATTACGTTTTAAAAAGCTTATCCTTGAGCAAGAGCATGAGTTCTTAAAGGCAATCAATGATGATCTTCGCAAGAAAAGTTCTTCATACATTGCCAAGCGTTTACTCTTATCCACTTACATGCCTCAAGTCAAGTCTAGTAACAAGAACAAGAAAGATTCTTCCTCTAGTAGTAACAATAATCATGCTAAATCTAATGTTGTTGCTTCTAGTAGTTCTCTTGATTCCACTAATGACTCTCTTAGCCAAGTTACACTTGATTAAGAAAATAGTTTATTGAAGGGAATTATAGAGAAAGGTGTTTACAAGAGCCTTGCCGGGAGTAAGCAATTCGAGGAAATTGTACGCAAGCAAGGAAGGCACCGGAAGAACCAAGGTGTTGGTTCTGAACGAAAGTTCAATGCCAACGGAGTTGAGTGGGAAGAAGATCAATACCCCAAGACGAAGTTTGTTCCTCAACAAGAGAAGTATGATCCTACTTCCTTCAAGGGGACACAAGCTCAAGATGATCTTCCACCACGAGACCACAAGCAAAAAGGCAAGGATAAGCTTCAAGAGGAAATTGATGCATTTGAAGAAGCACCCAAGACCTTGGTCAAGTGGGTTCCCAAGACTACATCAAGTTCTACTTCATCAAGTACGACTACAACTCCAAGGATTCCCATCAAGATGTTGTGGATCCTAAAGAAGAAGAACTAGAGAGTTCTTGAGGGTGACTCCGCCAACATACTTCACTCTTATCATTTTGGCAAAAACAAGTGCAATCAACTTCCACATCTTGCACTAGTTCAAGGACTCACAAACCCTATTGTTGGTAAGACAAGGGACAAGGTAACCTAATGCTATCATAGACATCATCTTGTGTGTGCATCACTCTATGTCTATGGATATCCTTGTTTGTTCCTTGTGGGACTAACCCGTGTAGGTATTGAAAGTGTAACTCACTCCAAAGAATTGCTCCAAATGATATATATCAACATTGAGCATCCACATCTTCAACACCTACATGAAGTCATCATCGACAAAACCCAAGGTTAGTTCATCCCTCTTAGGGGGGATCTCACATCTAGGGGGAGCTTTACTCTAAGAATTGAGCTAAAGCAACTCTAATGGTGTGAACACAACAACACTTTATGTAAAAGTGGTAACCCCACTTGTGCTTAAACGATGAGTATGACCTATGATCAAATGTTCTCATTTGACTCCTAAGTTAATATACTCATATATAGATGACCTAGTCATCGCCAATTGCTTGATAGATGCTAGAATTGGTTGTCCATGCTTTGCCACATATTTCATTTGCCATTTCTGTAAGTGCATCTATTGCCCCTTAGTGATTTTGGTGTATTGAAGACTTATAGGTTAAGGGACTAATGCGCGTGTGAGTGTACACAGGTCTATAAGTCTATGAGGAGTTTGATATTTACAGGAAAACTCGACCCCTAAAAATGAATATCTTCGACTGAAGATTTTGGTATTTCTGAAGACTTTCATGAAGACTTTGAAAGTGAAGAAATTGGTGTGCCGTGAAGACTTGATATTCATGCGAGAAATATGAAGCTTGAAGACTTTCTTGTTCATAGTTTTGTTTTTCTCTTTCTTGAGTCATAGGAAACACCGTACTGTTAAAGGGGGTCGAGGAAATGCTAAGGAAAAATTTCCATGTGATGCTCAACTCAAAATCCTACACCTACCAATCCCTTCGAGTGAAGCCATTGGAAATCTCATACAGTTCAGTCAATTTCTTCAGTGACAGAGATGAAGTTCTTCTGGTCTCTGAGGAATTTGTCCTGACTGAGGAGTTAGGAATTCACCAATGCGGATTGCCTACACAGTGAGGAACATGATAGCCCTGAGGATTTTGCTACTCATAATTCCGACCGTTGCTATGCTATGCGCCAGCTGTCCCAAAATATCTATCCACCTAACGGTCATATCATTGAAGGGCATTTATGTCTTATCATGTCGAGCTGCTCCCTAGGCTATAAATAGCCGCCCCCTACAACCACTAGCTGGTTGGCTGCTCCGAGAGAAACTGACACTTGTCATTTGAGAGCAACCCATCCTCCGAGGACTTTGAGCGAAAATCATCAAGTGAGGAAAAACCAAAAACCCAAAACCCAAACACCTACAAACCCCAAGTGATTGAGCATCACTGAAGAGATTGATCATGAGTGGATCCGATGCTGGTTACCTTTGAAGGCTGTGCTTCTTCCAGACGGTTAGGCGTCATGGTCTAGAGCATCCAAGAGGAATTGTGGATCGCCAAGTGACCAAGTTTGTGAAGGTTTGGAAGTCGCCTGAAGACTTACCACGAGTGATTGGACGAGGTCTGTATGACCTTAGTTCAAGGAGAATACATTGAGGACTAGGTGTCTTGGACTAAGTGTCCTTGACTGGGTGTCCAGGACTGTGTGTCCTCGAGTTTAAATACTCAGCCTCTCCAACCAAACGTACAACTGAGACAGCAGTTGGAACTGGTCTACCAAATCATTGTCTTCACCGAGCTTACTGGTTCTATTTCTTCAACTCTTTCATTTCCTCATAACTGTGTTGTATGTTTGTTCATATCTGTGTTTGAAGACTTTGACTGAAGACTTTCTCACTTTCCTCAGTTCAATTTCTTTAGTCTGTTTGTCTTCATCCTCTGTTATCCTGTGATTACGCTTCCTGTACTCTGTGCCTGTCCTCATTTCATCATGATGACTATGCTTGTATTCTGTTATGTTTACTTTTGAGTACTTATTCCACTGCTAGTAGTTCTTCGCTAAGGAATTTCCTCACCGGCAAATTCCTCAGTGAAGAATTTCGTAAAAATCGCCTATTCACCCCCCCTCTAGTCGATATAACGCACTTTCAATTGGTATCAGAGCGAGGTACTCCCTTGTTCTGTGTGATTTTGGTTTAACCGCCTGGAATTTTAGTTATGTCGACCGCAGGTATGATGAAGGTGACATGCCCCATCTTTGACGGTCACGAGTATCCCAAGTGGAAGGCCATGATGAAGAAACGCCTCATGGCGATGAACAGCGAGTTGTGGACCGTCACTGAGATTGGCCTGACTGATCTGTGCAAGATGGCGGATGCTGATGACATTCGCAAGTATACTCTTCTCAACCTCACGGCGAAGGATGTCATCTGCTCCAGCCTGTCACAAAATCAGTTCAGGAATATCATGCATCTCGATCATGCGAAGCTCATCTAGGACTGTCTCTCTGAGGTCTATGAAGGCCATCGAACTTGTCATGATCCTTGGTTTGAGGACTTCAAGGAATCTCTCAAAACGATGACATTCGAACCAGAATCATCATCTTCTGCATCATGCCTTATGGCAAAAGATGCTGAGGTAACTGAATGCTACCTATCCGAGTCCAGTGATGATGAATCTGGTGATGAATTTGGACCCGGCTATGTCAAACTTGCTTCCCTTGCTACTAAACAACAAAGAGCTTTGGAAAAAGCTCACTATATGCTAAACAAGAGCGATGATATGTTGGGCGAGGAAATGGGTCAGTCAAAAGCTTTGGCTGAAAGTCTTCAGAGACTTCATACTAAGTATGACACCCTTCAAGATCATCATAACACTCTCTTATCGGATCATGAGAAGCTTTCTTATGAATTTCTTCAAAGAAAGCAAGACCTTGAGAAGCTAAGAGTGAGTTATGAAGATCTTCAGAAGGAGCGCGATTCATTACTTGCTCAACAAATCAGCGCATCTCAGGAAGAATTTGTTCCTCCATGCTTGAAGTGCATTGAACGTGAATCTGCTAATTCTTCACCTGAATGTTCAAATATTGCTAATGTTTCAAATTCTTCACATGTCTCTGCTATCACTAATTCCTCATCTGAGGACATTGCTAGTATCACTGACTATGCAGGGCTGAAGGAATTGTACACGACAGGCATGTACAAAAGCCTCAAAGGGCATCAGGCTCTTTGTGATGTGCTTAAAAAGCAGATCTCAACAGGAACCCTAGGAAAGAGGGTATCGCCTTTGAGAGGAAACTCAATGCTGATGGTACATATTGGAAGCCTGAGCAGTACCCCAAAACTACATGGGTTGCTGCAAAGGGACCTCCAGTTGATCCATCTAACTTATCTGGATTTGCATGTGAATCTCCTCAATCTGATGATGAGTCAATTGACTCCAACTATAAGCTATTCAAAAATCAGAATGGTGAAGTATTTGCTAGATATGTTGGCACTAACTGCAGGAACGGCTCCTCTATGAAGAAAATCTGGGTTCCCAAAATATGTCTTGAAAATCTTCAGGTGAATGTCATCATGACACCGCCTGTGAAGAATAGGAACCCCAGATCAAATTCCTCATACGGACCAAATTCCTCATATGGATCAAAGTTCTCATATGAACATCATTGTGCTAACCCGTCTGTTTTGCAGGGAAGATCTAAGGATTATGGATATGTGCATTATTCTTCAAATCATTATGTCCATAAGTCCTCGAAGAATTTCTCTGCATACTCTTATGCTTACTCTAACCCCTCTTATGTGAAATGAAATGGACTGGCTTCTATGCCATCCTTTTCGTATGGAGCTCGCAGAATGATGAACTCTTTGCCACCCCTTCAGATGTGGGTGGTGAAGAAAAAGAATTAATCTCTTCTGCAGGGTCAGGTCTCCAAACGCACATAATCGTCTGAAGAATTTGCTGGAGACCTGAGCATGCCTGAAAGGACGCAGGCTAACCATGAAGAAATGAACTTTCATTTCTCACATCCTCATATTGCGTTATTAGTTCTTTTACTTGATGAAATTGATCTGATGAATTGATGTCATATTCTTCACTTATGAAGTATATGAGTTTGTAAGCTGCACTAATTCATCTGCAGGATGATCAACCCAAAGCCACTGAGTGGGTCCTCGATAGTGGATGTACAAACCACATGACTGGTGACAAGAATCTATTGATGGATGCTCCATTATCTCCGTCACATCTGAAGCATATCATCTTTGCTGACAAAGGCAAAAGTCAGGTATTGGGTCTAGGTAAGGTTGCGATTACAAAGGATCGACACATGGACAAAGTCATGCTTGTTGAGTCCTTAGGATACAACCTTATGTCTGTCTCAATGCTTTGTGATCTTGATATGGTTGTTGTCTTCGGCAAGTACCGTTGTGTTGTGGTTATGGAAGCTGACAATTCCAAAGTCTTCGAAGGCTTTAGGAGAGGAGACATGTATATTATTGATTTCTCTACAGGACCACAACCAATCGTGTGCTTACTTGCAAAAGCTTCAGAAGGCTGGCTCTGACATCGACGACTTGGTCATGCAGGCATGAGGAATTTGCACACACTTGCGAAGAAGAAGCATGTCATTGGCATCGAGAATGTCAAATTCCTCAAGGATCACCTATGCGGAGCCTGTGAAGCTGGGAAGATGACCAAGGCCAAGCATCCAGCGAAGACTATCATGACCACCACTCGCCCATTTGAATTGCTTCACATGGATCTCTTTGGTCCTAATCATTATTCTGCTATCTCAAATGAAGCATCTCAATATGGCTACATTATTGTTGATGATTATTCTTGCTACACATGGGTACACCTTGTTACTTACAAACATGAAGTGCAGGAAGTCTTCAAACGATTTTCCTCGAGGGCTTCAACCAAATTTGGTGTGAAGATCAAGCACATCAGAAGTGACAATGGCACTGAGTTCAAGAATTCTGGTCTCGATGACTATCTTGATGAACTTGGTATTACTCATGAGTTATCTGCTCCTTACACTCCTCAGCAGAACGGCGTCGTGGAGCGCAAGAACAGGACTCTTGCTGAGATGGCTCGCACTATGCTTGATGAATACAAAACGCCTTGTCGTTTCTGGACTGAGGCAATTGATACTGCGTGCCACATCATCAACAGAGTATATCTTCACAAATTCTTCAAAAAGACCACCTATGAACTCCTCACTGATAAGAAACCCAATGTAAGTTATTTCAAAGTCTTCGGTGCTAAATGTTGGATTAGAGATCCTCATCACAACTCAAAATTTGCACCGAAAGCACATGAAGGTTTTATGCTTGGTTACGAAAAGGACTCGCACACCTACAGAGTCTTCAACAACTTTCTTCACAAAGTTGTTGAAACTGTAGATGTGCGGTTCGATGAAACTAACGGCTCGCAAAGAGAGCACCTACCTACTGTGATAGATGAACCAGCACCTGAGGAAACTATCAAGTTCAAGGATACTGAGGATGTCATTCCTACTGAAGAATCTGTTGAAGAATTCATTCCAGAACATGAAGAATGTCGAGCTAATGCACCTAAAGAAAATGCTGAAGAAAATGGTGCTGAAGAAAACGCTGATCAAATTCTTCAACGGCAACCAGCTTATCCTCGCATTGCAAAAGAAGTGCAAGTTGAAAAGATCATCAATGACATCAAAGCGCCAGGTCCTCTCACACGCTCAAAAGCTTCACATTTGTCTAACTTTTGTGGGCAGTATGCTTTTGTCTCTATTACAGAGCCCACTAAGGTAGATGAAGCATTTCTGGAGCCTGAGTGGATTCAGGCCATGCAAGAAGAATTACATCAGTTCAAGCTCAACAATGTCTGGGAACTGGTCAAACGTCCAGATCCTTGTAAGCACAATATCATCGGCACAAAGTGGATCTACCGCAACAAGCAAGATGAAAATGGCCTTGTGGTGAGGAATAAGGCACGGCTTGTAGCTCAAGGCTACACACAGGTTGAAGGAATTGATTTCGATGAAACTTTTGCACCTGTTGCTAGACTTGAGGCTATTCGCATATTACTTGCTTATGCTAACCATCATGATATCACTCTATATCAAATGGATGTGAAAAGTGCATTCCTCAATGGTAAGCTTGAGGAAGAAGTATATGTTGCTCAACCCCCAGGTTTTGAAGATCCAAAGAATCCTGACAAATTCTTCAGACTCAACAAGGCCCTCTATGGCCTCAAGTAGGCCCCACGGGCTTAGTATGATACTTTGAAGGAACTCTTCATGAAGAAAGACTTCAAACCCGGTTCACTCGACCCTACTCTTTTCACTAAATCTTATGATGGTGAATTGTTTGTGTGCCAAGTATATGTTGATGATATTATCTTTGGCTGTACTGACCAACGTTATAGTGATGAATTTGCCTATATGACGAGTGAAGAATATCAAATGTCTAGTATGGGAGAGTTGAAATTCTTCTTGGCTCTTCAAATTCGTCAAGAACACAATGGCATATTCATATCTCAGGAGAAATACCTCAAGGATGTACTGAGGAAATTCGGCATGCAAGATTGCAAAGGCGTCAAAATTCCTATGCCCACAAATGGCCATCTGTGCACTGATGAAAATGGTATTGACTTCGATCATAAGGTATACCGCTTCATGATAGGTTCCTTATTATACTTATGTGCATCTAGGCCAGATATAATGCTTAGTGTTTGAATGTGTGCCCGATTTCAAGCTGCACCGAAGGAATCACACCATAAGGCTGTGAAGCATATTCTTCGATATCTAGCTCACACACCAACACTTGGATTATGGTACCCCAAGGGCTCAGCTTTTGATCTTGTTGTATATTCTGACTCTGACTATGCTGGTGATCGTGTGGATCGCAAGTCAACATCTGGTACATGTCATTTCCTCGGACGATCTTTGGTCTGTTGGTCCTCGAAGAAACAGAACTGTGTATCACTATCTACTGCTGAAGCTGAGTACATTGCCGCTGGTTCTTGTTGTGCCCAATTGCTATGGATGAAGCAAACTCTCAAGGACTACGGCGTCAACATGAAGAATTTACCTCTCTTCTGTGACAATGAGAGTGCCATCAAGATTGCTCACAACCCAGTTCAGCACTCGAAGACAAAGCACATTTAGATTCGTCATCATTTTCTTCGTGATCATGTGTTGAAGGGAGACATTTCTATTGAGCATGTGAAGACTGAAGAACAGCTAGCCGATATCTTCACAAAGCCCTTGGATGAGAAGAGATTCAGCAAGTTGCGGTGTGAGCTAAATATCCTAGAATCTTCAAATGTTCTGTGAAAAGGACACTCATCCTAACACTTATGCAAAATTGATGACTTAGATGTGCAACACATGAAGAAACGTTTTACTTCAATCAATGAAGAATAACACTCTTAGTGTGAAGAAATTAACGAAGAATTTGATTCTCAGAACCCTACGATAATTTGTACGCGGTGTCTGAAATCATCATTCTTATACGGTGGGTCACGCCACCACCAAAAGTTAAAATTCCTCAAATTATTCATATTCTTCAACTTTGCATAGTCTTCACTGGTTTCGTCGTTTTTCTTCATTGGCTATATATATATATGAGTTTATGTCCTCTACAGCATTCACTTATTGCTATTTCTTCAAGTTGGTTTTCTGCTAAGTGAATGTGATTGGACCCTTCCCCTCTATGCTATACTCAACCCAATCTGTTCACAAATTCTTCATGTGCGTTCTATTTGAAACTCGTTCAAAATCTTCACTGTGTCCTTGTCAGCTGAAGAAATTGCGAACGGAACTTTAAAATCTATCTTATCTAACTTTTCGGCTTTGCCGCTCAAACCGTTCCGCATCCCACGATACACTTATCCACTCACCCATGATCTAACACGATCTCCACCTCTCACTACGTGGGTGACACATGTCATGCGAATGAGAAGGGTCAGGGGCACGTTCGTCCAATTTCTTCGGGCGAGAAGTTTTTCACCGTGGCTATAAATACCCCTCCTTCCCTTCCTCACTTCTTTTACTCCGCTCGACCTCTCTCTCCAGCTCAATCTTCTCAAACCCTAGCGCCTCCGCTACTTCATCGCCACCGGTGAGGAAGAGCTTCACTGCCTCGACCTCGTCGCCGACGTACTCGCGCCGACCGCGGACATCTTCACTCCGCCGCCGCCGTAGCCGTCTTCCTCCGCCAAGTTAGGGCGTGGAAGATCTGCACAGACGAACTTCACATCTCCTCACTCCAGTTCGTCGTGTTCTTCGTCTAGGGTAAATAAAAGTTACTTTTACTGCCCTCGTTGATTCGAATGATTGTCTATAAAATCTTCAAAAGTGTTTTTCTTCATATCTTCACACACTGAACACCTCACAAAGTCATCTGTTCTTGATTCGTTTCTCTAAGCATCATTTTTCTTCAAGATTCCTCAATTGTGTGGATCTTCGATCTATACAACTCTGGATCCTAAGACAAAGAACGCTTAGTAAAAATCTTCAAGACTCATCTGGTCAAATTCCTCAAACTTGTTCATTTTGAAAAACCTTCTGAGAACGCATATGACCTCTCCAAATTCCTCGCGACTATACTCTGTTCATAGGTACACATGTCAGCTGCCGAATCACTAGGTTCTCATCAACTTAACTCATTTGCAGTGTTCCTCAAAGAAAAGTTGCATACTTCTTCAGAGAATTCAATTGTTCAAATTCCTCAACTGAAGAAAATGGCTGATGGTAAAAGCCCAGAGAAGGGAGGAAAGAGGCCTGAGGTAAATACAACGTTTGAAATCCCTGATGACATATATGCTGGGTACTGCACACCTCCTGAGGAAACCAAGAATGAGCGCAAAGTGAGCATTCAGAAGATAGAGAGGAGATGGGCAAGAGAATGGAGGGAGTACAGATATGTCACTCCTAAGTATATGAAGAAATTCGCACTCAATCCTCCATGCCCAAGAGCTCCATTGGCACCTGGCCAAATTGCTGATCCCACCAGCCTCAAGCGAGGTGAGGACTATCCTGATGAATGGGCCAAGCGCCAAGGCAAGTTGGCTAAGCAAGCCAGAGAAGCAGTGAGGAAATTTAATGAAGACTCTGCTGCTGCTGCTGCCTCTGCTGAGGTCCTTGCTGTCAAGCCAAAGAAGGCTATGTCAAAGAAGCCTGCGCACAAGCCAAGTGCTTCCTCAGCAATGCCCTCACGGCCAGAATCATCAATGCCCTCGCGGCCAGAATCATCAAAGCCCTCATGGCCGATTCCTCAGCTGCTCCTGCACCAACTTCAACTCCAATCCTTCCATCTGCATCAGATGTGAAGAAGACCAAGGCTGCAGAGCGTGCTGCAGTGAAGAAAAGGAAAGCATCAGCTGCTTCAGATTCTTCAGCTCCGAAGAAAATGAAGCCTATGACAAGTTCATTTGCAAATCTGATTGATGTTGTTCCCATCTCAACCAGGCCATCAAAGGACCTTGTTCCTTTTGATGAAGAATATGTGATCCCCAGCGGATCTGATGAAGAAACTCCTTCTGCTGCTTCGTCTGAACCGTTGGATGAAGAAATTGAAGTGGATGCGATCCCTTCAACACCTATCATCTCCTCGCATATGCCTCAGTTCACAGCTGAAGAGGCTGGCGTTGAAGAAATGGAAGATGAAGATGTGGACATTGGCTGCTCCACACCTGTAATCAATGATGAATTCTGGGAAAGTCGGCATCCAAACTCTCCAATGTTCACCCCTCTACAGCAAATTCCTCAGTCCCCCACACAAACTGTTCACATGGGCTCTGAAGAAACTCATCCCACTGCATCTGTCCATGAGGAAATTCCAGCCACTAGCGCTGAAGAAACTGCTGCTGCTGAACAACCAACTACGCAGAATGCCACTGAGGAGGAACCAGAAATTCCTCAGCCTGAAGAACCTGCGATTGAGATTCCTGAGGTCGTGATGCAACTCACTGACACTCCTCTACCGAAGACAAAGGATCCATTCTCACGCAAGCAAAAGTTCAAGGCTGATGATTTCTTCGGCGAGCACGTATTCTTCGAAGATTACAACCCATATGACTCTGCTTGCATTAGGAAGAGGCGTTTCTGGACTGCTAGTCAAGCCAATTTCTATTCCTCAGTGTTGTTCAACAAGGAGAAGATTTTCTACCATGAGCATATTCCTCACGTGGATATGGAATCTCTGTCGTGCTTCGCACTAGTCCTCAGTGTTCTTCACGACGCTGGACTGCTCAACTTCTGCTCTGACATCTGCGATTGGAATGAAGAACTGATTTTTCAATTTTATGCAACGCTGCACATCACCGGAGATGCTGAAGATGTGAATTCATGGGTGCTGGACTGGATGTCTGAAAACACTCACTACACTGCAACAGCCTCTGAATTGCTTCGTGCTCTACCACTCAGTCCTCCCCTTGAAGAAGCTTGTTGCATCTACAGTGAACCTGAGCTCACACATCATTACATGCAAGTGCTGATGAAACCTTTGAAGCCAGGTCAAGCACCAAGAACCAAATTCCTCGTGAAGGAATTGTTGTACGTGCCCAGAACTGTCTATCGTATTCTTATGAGGACAATCAGTCCTATCAAAGGCCACGACTCATCTGATGAAGAAATTGTTGGCATCATGAAGAATCTGGTATTCAACATCGTTCATGACATTCCTGTCAATTATCACGATTTCTTCATGAGGACTATGGCCAATGTTGCACTGTCTCCGTTTGATCTGAAGCCTTATGCACCTTGGATCATGAGATTCCTCGGGACAAGGTCTTGACTCAACTACAAAGCTGATTTCCAGAATCATCTCAGCTACTTGCCCCCAATTGAAGTCCTCAAGCAGACATATTCCTCAGTTGATGGAAAGGGCAAGGCACCAGCTATAATTGATGAAGGCATTCATCCATTGGATGGTCAGTTTCGCAAAGCTGCATCTTATTCCACCATTGATGACTCTGCCACACATGACTCTGCCAATGCTCCCAAGTCCACTCCTCAAGCCACTGCTCCGCGCGTGATGACAGACCGTGAACTTCTGCTTAGTCTTCACCAGAAGGTGGATCGAAATCACAAATGGGTGAAGCGTCAGTTTGGTTCACTTCTTCACAACATGACTGCCACACACAATGCAGTGAAGAAAAACCACTACTACCTCCATCAAGTCTTCGGTCGCACCTGGGCAATCCTGTCACATCTATATGGTGAAGAAGATCTGAAGAACATGGGTCTCAAAGAAGATTTTGATTGGTCTGCACCTCCACCGAAGAAATTCAAGAAGGTCCAAGTTCCTTCTCTGGTGGCCAGCTCATTTTCTTCATCACGCGACACTGATGAACATGAAGATTTGGACGACACCGCGGCAGGCCCTACATCAACCAACGACCCCAACAACCCTGGCGCTCCTTCATCAACATGATTATCTTCAGGGGCGTTAGTCCTCATTTTCAATCCTTTTGGTCATTCGATGACAAAGGGGGAGAAATATGAGTTAGTCTTCAAGCGGGTCTACTATATGGGCGTTTTTCTTCTGCTAAGTTACAACTCTCGTTCTTCTGAAACTTTATTGGATCGAGTTGTAATCTTAAACCCGATGGTGCTCTGATACTTTTGATGCACTGTGCTCTGATACTCTTGATGCACTATTCTGCATGCTTATTCCTCGTTAATATTATTGCACGCATGCTGAATTTCATTAGGCACCATATTTCATCATGCATTTCAAATTCTTCATATTATATGTTAAATGCGTGTATGAATTACAAGATATAGGGGGAGATCTCCATGATTCAACTCTTCAAGTGTGCATTGCTTCAAAAGCAAATTCCTCACTATGCACATCTTCAGGGGGAGTTCTTCTATATCTTGCAATCAAATTCCTCAATATCAGTATTTACACTTCATATGTTTATCCCTGTTGAAAACTTAACCTATATTGTCATCAATCACCAAAAAGGGGGAGATTGTAAGTGCATCTAGTGCCCCTTAGTGATTTTGGTGTATTGAAGACTTATAGGTTAAGGGACTAATGCGTGTGTGAGTGTACACAGGTCTATAAGTCTATGAGGAGTTTGATATTTACAGGAAAAGTCGACCCCTAAAAATGAATATCTTCGACTGAAGATTTTGGTATTTCTGAAGACTTTCATGAAAACTTTGAAAGTGAAGAAATTGGTGTGCCGTGAAGACTTGATATTCATGCGAGAAATATGAAGCTTGAAGACTTTCGTGTTCATAGTTTTGTTTTTCTCTTTCTTGAGTCATAGGAAACACCGTACTGTTAAAGGGGGTCGAGGAAATACTAAGGAAAAATTTCCATGTGATGCTCAACTCAAAATCCTACACCTACCAATCCCTTCGAGTGAAGCCATTGGAAATCTCATACAGTTCAGTCAATTTCTTCAGTGACAGAGACGAAGTTCTTCTGGTCTCTGAGGAATTTGTCCTGACTGAGGAGTTAGGAATTCACCAGTGCGGATTACCTACATAGTGAGGAACATGATAGCCCTGAGGATTTTGCTACTCATAATTCCGACCGTTGATGTGCTATGCGCCAGCTGTCCCAAAATATCTATCCACCTAACGGTCATATCATTGAAGGGCATTTATGTCTTATCATGTCAGGCTGCTCCCTAGGCTATAAATAGCCGCCCCCTACAACCACTAGCTGGTTGGCTGCTCCGAGAGAAACTGACACTTGTCATTTGAGAGCAACCCATCCTCCGAGGACTTTGAGCGAAAATCATCAAGTGAGGAAAAACCAAAAACCCAAAACCCAAACACCTACAAACCCCAAGTGATTGAGCATCACTGAAGAGATTGATCATGAGTGGATCTGACGCTTGTTACCTTTGAAGGCTGTGCTTCTTCCAGACGGTTAGGCGTCATGGTCTAGAGCATCCAAGAGGAATTGTGGATCGCCGAGTGACCAAGTTTGTGAAGGTTTGGAAGTCGCCTGAAGACTTACCACGAGTGATTGGACGAGGTATGTGTGACCTTAGTTCAAGGAGAATACGGTGAGGACTGGGTGTCTTGGACTAAGTGTCCTTGACTGGGTGTCCGGGACTGGGTGTCCTCGAGTTTAAATAGTCAGCCACTCTAACCAGACGTACAACTGGGACAACAGTTGGAACTGGTCTACCAAATCATTGTCTTCACCGAGCTTACTGGTTCTATTTCTTCAACTCTTTCATTTCCTCATAACTGTGTTGTATGTTTGTTCATATCTGTGTTTGAAGACTTTGACTGAAGACTTTCTCAATTTCTTCAGTCTGTTTGTCTTCATCCTGTGTTATCCTGTGATTACGCTTCCTGTACTCTGTACCCGTCTTCATTTCATCATGATGACTATGCTTGTATTCTATTATGTTTACTTTTGAGTACTTATTCCGCTGCTAGTAGTTCTTCGCTAAGGAATTTCCTCACCGGCAAATTCCTCAGTGAAGAATTTCGTAAAAATCGCCTATTCACCCCCCTCTAATTGATATAACACACTTTCAATTTCATTGTGTGAGCATGTTGGTTGCATAATTTACTCATTCAAGGACATCCACTTGTTGTTTTGATTGTTTGTTCCTTTTTCTTTTGCCAAGTGGATGGACGAGAATGCCTAAGAACCTTCTCTAGCTATCTATGCTTTTCTTGTCTCAAACTCTATTCATACTACATCACAAAGTTTGATCAAGTTAGATTCGAACCACTCTGTGTGAGGAGCACTCGGAGTCCCCGATTCGTCATAAACTTAAACTTTCAAAACTTCTTTGTGCGTTTTGGTCTGACCGATTCATCCATTTCGGTCATACCGAGATCACTAAGTCGATCTAGGTTTTCAATCTCGGTGCAACCGATTTGAACTTTTCGATCACACCGAGTTGTTCCACTCGGTCACACCGACAGGGTCAGGCTATATGTATCCCCGGGCCAAAATTTGGAAAAATTTCCGAACCCCTTCGCCCGCGCTCAGCCTGCTCTGCCTCCCGGGGTCTCCGGATCGCCCTCCTCATCGCCAGCTGCCTCCCGCCGCTGGTCTCCGCCGCCGTCAACGGGAATCGTCTCCGCCGTTGCCGCCGTAGCAGGTCCATCGCCGCACTTAGGGTATGGACTTGATCCTTGTGCTAATCCCTCTCCGATTCCTAGCACATTGTTTTGCCATGTATCTTACCATGATTGAGATCACTCTATCCAGCGAAATCACTCCGTAGTTTAGTCGTGGATTGAGAATTTAGGGTTAGGTTTCCGCCGAAATCATCTCGGACCAACCGAGTTGTTGAAATCGGTTCCACCGATTTGGCTAAGGCCATTGCACATGTGATTCTCGGTCTGACTGAGAATTGCAAATCGGTGTGACCGAGTTCAATACTTTGTGAAACCCTAGCAGTCTCGGTGCCACCGAACTGTGACTCGGTATGATCGAGTTCACTAGTTTAGGTTCCAAAAGTTGCTTCGGTATCACCGAGTTTTCAAGTCGGTAGATCCGAAATGCTTTCTGTGGAAGATTAAAACTAAGTTTTTGACTCATTCTTTTGCAAAAACTTCTATACTTTGTGATGCTTATCCAATCTACCTCATCTATAATCTATTCACAGAGTCTGCTGTCAGTGTTTGCATCATGTCAGATCAGAGTGACAGTCAGAACAAGTCTGAGGAGCAAGTTAACATGAGTGAGGGCACTAGTCCCTCTAGCAACTTTGATGAGGGAAGCAGGAGTACACCCAGCAACTTGCCTAAGGCAGCCACTAGGACCAGAAAGAAGAGAACCTCAGATTCTGAGGATGAGGACTATGTGGCTGTTGAGGAAGAGGCCACCTCAAAGAGGAAAGTCCTCAAAAAGGAATATGGCATAGCTGCTGTCACTAAGCCAGGAATGAAGCAAAAGGTTCCTGCCAAGAGAGTTCCCATGTCAAAGGCTAGAACATCCACTCAAGAGACTTTGGGATCTGCACCCAAAGAATAGGTTGTGGAAGAGAAGAAAAGGAAGGAAATGGTCAAGAAGACCACTGCCAGAGTGCTTGGGAGATCTTCAATAATGAGAGATTCTGAAGAAGAGGAAGAGGATGCGGCACCAGCACCCAAAGCTCAAAAGCTTATGGGAGATGCTATAAGGGCAGGGGCTGTTCCATCTAAGCCCAAAACTGCTCCTAAGACTACTGCTCCAGCTCCAAAGCCAAAAACCAAGAGGATCACCAGGAACATCCCTACTGAGGAGAAGAACAAGGCCCCGGTGCCTCAAGCTGCTGAAGAAGAAGATGATTCTGTTGTTTTGAGGAAGTTGAAGCCCAAAATTCCAGATCACAATGATGCACACCCAGTTGCAGAGAATATGAAAATCAGGAAGGATTCAAGATTGAGGCTATGGAGAGAGCCTGATCCATATGCCACTAGGAGAAGAACTGATGTGGACTACAGGTTCCATACAAAGGAACAGCAGGATTTCTATGATACTATTTTACTTGACAAGAAGCCCATAGTGTGTGACATGAGATGGGTTGATTCGAAATTCATTGAGGAAAATGAAGAGCACTTCCCTGGTGTATATGACAGCTTCAAGGCATGTGGAGTCGATGAGTTTGTGGCTCAGAATCTCACAAAGTGGAATGACGAGCTTATTATGCAGTTATACTCCACAGCTCATTTCTATCCAGATGGAAGGATTGTCTGGATGTCTGAAGGTACTACCAGTCAACGGTTGAAGAATGGGCAAAATTGATCAATGCTCCTAAGGAGAATGAAGATGACTTGGATGTCTATGCCAAGAAGAAGGATCACAACACCATGGCACATATGTACAAAGAGATCCCAGATGCTGCTCTTGAGACACACAAGTTTGGATCAGTACATTTCCTTTTGTCAGGTTTGCCAACAATCAATTGGATCCTCAGGCACACTCTTTTTCCAAAGTCAGGTAATCACAAGATGATCAGAGGCCATGCAATTAACCTGCTTCACATATTTGATGTGCCTCAAAAGTTCAAAGTCATGATCCTAATTGTGGAAACCATAAAGAGAATAGCTGCAGATCAGAAGAGAAGTTGTGGGTATGCCCGACAGATCCATGAGCTAATCAACTCCAAGATGGGCACTGGCACATATCTCTTGGGCAAGGAACACATGCCCATCTACCCAGACTTTGAGGACAACACTGTGGTGATGGATAAAAATGAACCATCTTATGTGCAAGCACAAGCAAAGAGGGAGAAGGCAAGGACTGAAAAGGCTGCAAAGATGCCAACCATTGATGAGGCATCTCAGTATCTTCTGAAGAGCAAGCAAGATCAGCTTGGCTACTTGATTGCCTCCACTCCGAGGATTGAGAAGGGATTGGCCACCCTGACTCAAAACCAGGAGAGCTTGGAGAGGATCATGGAGCAAAAGTTCTATGATTTAGATGTGAAGGTCACTGAGATCCAGTCAGTTGTTGAGCAACTTTAGGATGAAGTGCAGGAGAAGAATGGCAAGTCTACCACTGATGCTTTTGCTAGAGTGCCCAGAGGACAGAGATCTGTTGTAGTGCCTGTTACAGACACCAGAGCAACTTCATCTGCACCAGCTACAACTTCAGTGCCACCAGCTCCAGCACCCACTCCACCAGCTCCATCTACATAAACTGATGCCTTTGTCCTTGGAGTTTTATCTACACCACCACCTGAAGACCAAGCCTGAGAGTCGATCTAGCACTATGCATTTTTATGAACTTTTTGGTAACTTGTTGCCAAAGGGGGAGAAAATGTATAGATCATAGGCTTCGAGAGAGAGTGTTGCTCTTTGTTCTCTCTTATTGTTTGGTGGTTGAACCTTGTTTATTTGCTTATTTGAGATACTTTATGCTTTTGTGTGATGCTTGGATGATCATGTGTTTGATCATATGCTACCTTAATGCTTGTTGGATGACATTATCTTTTTATATCCCCATATGATCATTCACTTTGCTTGGTGATGAGTGCATGTATCTCATTATTATCATTTTGAGCGCTCCACCAAGATGTATGTGACGTGGAAGAGTAACCCATGTTCCTAACTCATTGTGCATTTGCAGTCCAAAGCAAATCTTAAATTATGCACAAATTTAGGGGGAGCTCTTGCTTTTCACATACTTCTCAAAGCGACAATGTGTATCACTCTTATTATCATTTGTCGAAGCTTTGATCTATATGTTGTCATCAATTACCAAAAAGGGGGAGATTGAAAGTGCAACTATCCCTAGGTGGTTTTGGTAATTCCTAACAACATATAGCTCATTGAGCTAATGCTATTTCAAGATTAATATCTCAGGAAAGCTCGGTGATTGGCATGGCATGGATGAGAAAAGTGGACCCCTCAAAATTCTAAGGACAAAAGGATTGGCTCAAGCTCAAAGCTCAAGACTCTACATTTTCTATTTTAGTGATCCAAGATCACATTGAGTCTATAGGAAAAGCCAATACTATCAAGGAGGGATGAGGTGTTGCTTAATGAGACTCTTGCTCAAAATGCTTAGTGATATGCTCCAAAACCCTCAACTACTTTCTCATATCCACATACGACCTAAACCAAAAGTCAAACTCGGCCCCACCGATTCTTTCTATCCGGCGCCACCAAGTTTAGATGTCATAGCCACTGCCACAAACCCTAGGCAAATCAGTCTCACCGATAGGGATCTAGGTCTCACCAAGATGGGATTGTAATCTCTCTGTTTCCCTTCGTAACGTTTCGGTCCCACCGAGATTGCAATGTAAACTCTCTATTTCCCTTTCGTAACATTTCGGTCTCACCGAAATGAGCGAATTGGTCCCACCGAGTTTAGCTGACCAACTCTCTGGTTAACTTATTACCAAAATCGGTCTCACCGAGTTTGTGTAATCAGTCTCACCGAGATTACGTTATGCCCTAACCCTAACCATATCGGTCCTACCGAGTTGCATGTCGGTCCCACTGAAACTCCTAACGGTCACTAGCTTTGCTGAATCGGTCCGACCGAGTTTATCAATTCGGTCCCAACGAGATGGGAAGTTGTGTGTAACGGTTAGATTTTGTGTGGAGGCTATATATACTCCTCCACCTCCTCTTCATTTGTGGAGAGAGCCATCAGAACAAACCTACACTTCCAACTTACTCTTTCTGAGAGAGAACCACCTACACTTGTGTTGAGGCCAAGATATTCCATTCTTACCATATGAATCTTGATCTCTAGCCTTCCCCAAGTTGCTTTCCACTCAAATCTTCTTTCCACCAAATCCATATCCTGTGAGAGAGAGTTGAGTGTTGGGGAGACTATCATTTGAAGCACAAGAGCAAGGAGTTCATCATCAACACACCATTTGTTACTTCTTGGAGAGTGGTGTCTCCTAGATTGGCTAGGTGTCACTTGGGAGCCTCCGACAAGATTGTGGAGTTGAACCAAGGAGTTTGTAAGGGCAAGGAGATCGCCTACTTCGTGAAGATCTACCGCTAGTGAGGCAAGTCCTTCGTGGGCGACGACCATGGTGGGATAGACAAGGTTGCTTCTTCGTGGACCTTTCATGGGTGGAGCCCTCCGTGGAATCGCGCAGCCGTTACCCTTCGTGGGTAGAAGTCTCCATCAGCGTGGATGTACGATAGCACCACCTATCGGAACCACGATAAAAACATCCATGTCTCCTATTGTGTTTGAATCCTCCAAACCCTTCCCTTTACATTCTTGCAAGTTGCATGCTTTACTTTCCGCTGCTCATATACTCTTTGCATGCTTGCTTGAATTGTGTTAAGATTGCTTGACTTGTCCAAAGTTGCTAAAATCTGCCAAGAACTAAAATTGGAAAAAGGATAAGTTTTTATTTGGTCAAGTAGTCTAATCACCCCCCCTCTAGACATACTTTCGATCCTATAATGCGCTATATCGTAAGGGACCGATTGGATCCAAAAGTTTAATGCCATGGTTAGAATTTATTCTTAATACTTTTATCGTAGTTGCGGATGCTTGTGGGAGGGTTAATCATAAGTAGGAGGTTTGTTCAAGTAAGAACAACACTTAAGCACCGGTCCACCCACATATCAAATTATCAAAGTAGCAAACACAAATCAAACCAACATGATGAAAGTGACTAGATGAAATTCCCGTGTACCCTCAAGAACACTTTGCTTATCATAAGAGACTGTTTTGGCATGTGCTTTGCCTCAAAAGGATTGGGCTACCTTGCTGCACCTTTATTACTATTATCGTTACTTGCTCATTACAAATTATCTTGCTATCAAACTACTCGCTACTTACAATTTCAGCACTTGCAGACAATACCTTACCGAAAACTACTTGTCATTTCCTTCTGCCCCTCGTTGGGTTCGACACTCTTACTTATCGACTAAAATTGATCCCTATACTTGTGGGTCATCGAAGCTATTTTCTGGCGTCGTTGCCGGGGAGTGAAGCGCCTTTGGTAAGTGGAATTTGGTAAGGAAACATTTATATAGTGTGCTGAAATTTATTGTCACTTGTTACTATGGAAAACAATCCTTTGAGGAGTTTGTTCGGGGTATCTACACCTTGTCCGGAACCACAATTAGCTACTCCTCAACCTACTGCACCTACTGAAAATATTGAATATGAAATTCCTTCGGGTATGATAGAACAACTACTAGCTAATCCTTATGCAGGAGATGGAACTGAACATCCTGATATGCACTTGATATATGTGGAACAAATTTGTGGATTGTTTAAGCTTGCAGGTTTACCCGGAGATGAAATTATGAGAAAGGTTTTCCCTTTATATTTGAAGGAAAAGCATTGGCATGGTATAGGCTATGTGATGATATTGGATCATGGAATTGGAATCGTTTGAAACTGGAGTTCCACCAAAAAATTTATCCTATGCATCTAGTGAAGGAAATATTCCCTAGAGGCAATAATAAAGTTGTTATTTATATTTCCTTATATCATGACAAATGTTTATTATTCATGCTAGAATTGTATTAACCGGAAACTTAGTACATGTGTGAATACATAGACAAACAGAGTGTCACTAGTATGCCTCTACTTGACTAGCTCGTTAATCAAAGATGGTTAAGTTTCCTAGCCATAGACATGAGTTGTCATTTGATGAACGGGATCACATCATTAGAGAATGATGTGATTGACATGACCCATCCGTTAGCTTAGCACTATGATCGTTTAGTTTATTACTATTGCTTTCTTCATGACTTATACATGTTCCTATGACTATGAGATTATGCAACTCCCAAATACCGGAGGAACACTTAGTGTGCTATCAAACGTTACAACGTAACTGGGTGATTATAAAGATGCTCTACAGGTGTCTCCGGTGGTGTTTGTTGAGTTCACATAGATCGAGATTAGGATTTGTCACTCGGATTGGCGGAGAGATATCTCTGGGCCCTCTCGGTAATGCACATCACTATCAGCCTTGCAAGCAATGTAACTAATGAGTTAGTTGTGGGATGATGCATTACGGAATGAGTAAAGAGACTTGCCGGTAACGAGATTGAACTAGGTATGATGATACCGATGATCGAATCTCGGGCAAGTATCATACCGATGACAAAGGGAACAACATATGTTGTTATGCAATTTGACCGATAAAGATCTTTATAGAATATGTAGGAACCAATATGAGCATCCAGGTTCTGCTATTGGTTATTGACCGGAGATGAGTCTCGGTCATGTCTACATAATTCTCGAACACGTAGGGTCAGCACGCATAACGTTCGATGACGATATGTATTGTCAGTTATGTGATTTGATGTGCCGAAGGTTGTTTGGAGTCCCGGATGTGATCACGGACATGACGAGGAGTCTCGAAATGGTCGAGACATGAATATTGATATATTGGAAGGTTATGTTTGGACATCGGAAAGGTTTCAGATAGGTTCGGGCATTTTCTGGAGTACCGGGGGGTTACCCTAGCTTTGGAGCTCATTTGGAGAAGTACAAAAAAACTTAGAAAAGGGTTGTTTACCCTAGCTTTGGAGCTCATTTTTCATGAATATGTGGTTTACTTCACAAAAATGCTCGGATTGATCACCTAACATGCATAAAAGTTGAGAATGCATTGGAACATCAATACACATCAAAGTACAAATTTGAAATGTGCCTCAAAGTTGAAAGTCGGTTCAAATCTGAAATCTGGCTCAAATTTGGAACATGGTGCATAGTTTTTAAAGTACAACACACATCAAAATACAAGTAGCATTATATCACACAAAATGAGACTCATAAACCAATAGTTTTCACTTCTTCTTACGACAGCTTTCTCTTGATTTCACAACACAAAGCCCACTAATGCTCTTCGTTTTCTTCACTAGACTAGCTTTAGTTTGCAGTGTTTCAGCAACCAGGGGCTGGCATGCATGCTTCCTCCTCACAAACAAAGCATGTCATTTGGTTAGTAATTGAAAAAACAACCAAATCAAAAACCATCACAAACATGAACATACTTTGGCCTTTCAGGAGTGTAATGACATTTTAGAGATCCTTTTTGTTGCCCAAGTTCCTGGCACAACTTGCATATATTCTTGTTACCTTTCTAGGACCTTTTAGGCTTTGAATCTTTCTCTCCCTTCTTACTCTCACATTCCTCAAACGATGCCTTGAATGCACTCTCCTTAGGCCTGCCAGCCTTTCTTTTCGTTAAGGGAGGACACATGGAAAATTCAATTTTCACTTCAGGCCACTGAGAGTGATCTGTAAGTGCTGGAATTGGAGCTGCATACACAACCTTAAATCATGCCATCGAGTAATATTCATGGAAATATTGGTGCATGTTTATATTCGGGCGGGAGGCCAAGAAAAGCATGGCATGCTCACATGGTTTCCCAGTGTGTTGCCACTCTAGGCAAGTGCAATTATGCATTTCAGTGTTAACAACATGCTGCCTTCCAGACTTTGTATCTCTAACTTCAGCACCCCACACTGTAGATTTTTCAACAGGAAAATGTGTAACATTTTTGCTCCTGCTATACCGCTACAAGAAGCTTATCCCCTTGCAGAAAATCATCAATCCTTCTTATCAATTCCCACAAACGCATGATCATGATCCTTATTTGGTCAACTATGTCATGCACATGCAAGTTTATAAACTCCTTCACCTTGTTGTTAAAACTCTCTGCCAAGTTGTTTTTGATATAATCACACTTGATGGCAGTGTTAAATCCTGACGTGTATCATAACAGAGAATGGCAGGTGTTCATCCATGGAACAAGCTCACTGCATGCTGCCATTATCTTACCAAGATGATATGAATGTGTTTGAGTAGTGTAAGATCATGCAGCTGGCTACATGTGCTCAAATCCCCCCCCCCCCTGAATTTTTTGATCAAATTCATCCACATATAGACGAAGCACTCCCTCTGCTCAGCATGGGGGAAATCACTCTTGACTGCAATTTCTAGCTCTTTACATGCATCTGTGTGGAATGTCAAAGGTGACACTAGCCCTATACATCTTTTCAACTGCACCATGAACCATGTCCGTGAAACCTCTGTCTTTGACTGAAACAAGCCAATAGCAACAGGGAACATCCAATTGTGGCCATCTAGAGCATTGCATGCTGCCAGTTGACCATTCCACTTGCCAGTTAAAGAAGAAGAGCCTATGCTCAAATATGGACGGTATCCTGCTTTGAAGCCATCAATGCAAGGTTTTAAAGCCATAAAGAACTTAGAGAAAACGACTTTGCCATCCTCTGTTACCTCAGTATCTATCTCAACAACACTGCCAAGTGACCTCTTCTCCACCTCTGCTTTGAAGTTATAAAGCATCCTAAAGGTATTTGCCCAATCACCATATAATTGCTTCATTGCCCTTTGTTTTGCCTTCCACACTATGGTATATTTCAGCTTAATGGGGTACTAATTTTCTAAATCTACTAAAAGTTTCTTTGCAGTAGTGCTTGTTTTCTTGGCTGAAATAGGACCGATCTTTTCCGCAACCCAAATTTGTGATGTCATGGTTGGTACTCTCTTTGAACTTGTAATACACGTATGCTGATGTGGAATTTGATTAATCCCGATGATACTTCCATCAAGTTAGCATCTAGCAGATATGTATTACTTGCCAGGATTGGCGTTTTCATCAAATCCTCTGCACATCGCATATAACTTCTTTCTATCAGTCCACTTAGTCTTGGCATCAAACTCATGCTTGACCACATACGTCTTGAAACTCATACAAAACTCGTCCGTGTTTGGCCACAACTTCCCCGCTACAATAACATGGTTTTCTTTGTCATAGACATTTACCATCTCATCATCATGTCCATCATCAACACCATTTGCAGCATCTTCCATCAACTGTCCATCCACATCTTCGGATGAATCCCTGTTAGCATCAGCAGGCAAGCTAGAGCCCCCCTCTCCTCATTATCTCTATCATCTACTGTTATGCCAAAAAATTGCCACCTCAGTGTTGGCCATTGGTGCAGTGAACAAATCTGTAGAGTCATCTAATTCTACCAAATTCCAATCAACGGTAGCAACCCTTGCAGCACCATCCCCCCTGTTTGTCAATGGTAGTTCCATCTCGTTCAGCCCACTCGTGCCCCCCACAATCTAGATTCCAAATCATCCGAAAACAAAGGCACTGCGGTCAGATCTAACTCGACACGGAGTAGGGTTCCGAATTTACTCACCTCTTCCGCAGCAGCCAAGAACGATAGCTCCGGCGCCCGCCGCCGAGAAAGAAGAGTGGAGCAAGGAGGGTTCAGTCATGCACAGGGGACCCACCTGCCTTGACATAAGCTCATTACGTTGACGACCGTTTATCGCCTGGTCGTTAATTAGTTATTCCCGCCTTAAAACATGGCACAACAACTTTTTTTATTACCAATTGTCTCTCTCTCCTTCTATTACTCGTTAAAAACCGTCGCGCAGGAAGTAGGTTGCCCACCTGTCAGGATATCACACGGGCCCACTAGTCATGACGTAACGGTCAATGGCGTTGACTGGACGACAGTGCTCCACTGCTCCATTTGGCCTTTTGTGAGCAGGTGATGAAGTGAGGAGTGGAAAAGTGAGCAAAAATAGTTGGCTTGGACAAAACTAAGCACATCTAAGGAACCAGGGGCATAGAAATAGAAAACCCTATTTAAATCCGCCCTCACTCTGCTTCAGGTCTACAATTATCCTCAGGCACAAAGTTACGTAATTCTCTACAAAAGGGCAAATGTTTTGATTCATGTACTTCGTGTAGGATCGGTCCTCTTATTTCAAAAAGGCTACAACTAAACCTTGTGTACTTGTAGGCTATCACCTAGTTACCGATGGAATGCACAAGGGACGACCGGATCAGCGATCCGACTGTCAAAAAGGCATATGATGTAAGCGGGCTGGACTAGTGCTCGATTCTATACTGTCTTAAAAATGTGGTGGAATAAAAATAGTTGTCGAATAAAAATAAAAATGAAGAATTAAAAAAAGGAAGGTCTCATTGGATATCACGGTAAAATTGTCCATCTTATTTGTCCGAACATTGCTAATGGACAAACGAGGAAGGACCCTTGGAGGTGCCCTAACTTTTACCAGGGTACCATCGAAACCGTGGTAAAACTTTAATGATTTTTTAATAATGATAAAAAAACCATAGAATGTATTACTCCGTATCTGATTATCTGAAGCATGGAACGCCAACCCCTATGAGTTCTCCACTTCTCCTAAGAACAGAGGTACGATAGATAACCCCCGTCCCAATTCAAATCCGCCAAATCTGGTAAGACGACCGCCACGCCGCTTTCCCTCCCCCGCCTCCCTCCCAAACCCAATTCACCTCCTCGTCCGCCTTCTTCGAAATACCGCCAAATCAAACCGAGAGCAATCGAAATCCCAAATCCCACCTCTCGAATTTAGCCCAGGCATTCCCAAATCGCGCGGTTCTGATGCCGAAGGTAGCCCTTTCCGATCACTAAACCCCTGAACCCCGGGATCCGCCGAGGAATTCCTCTATTGGTTCCTTTGTTTAGAATTGTTCCGGTTCGCGTCGGTATTGGCGTTGATACATATGGTGGGTTGGTGCAGGCGCACGAGGAGGAGGTGCCGGCGGCGGGGGCGGACAGCGAGGAGCTCGAGCCGCTCTTCGACTACTCCCGCGTGCAGCCCACCATCGACTTCTGCTTCGACGGTAAGGTCCCGCGACCCCATGCCCTAGGGTTTCCGTGGAAGTTGCTTAGGACCGACCTTTCTCCGTTTGGATGCGCAGATTCCGACCTCGAGAAGTCGGACATCTTCGTCCACTGCAACAAGCGCCCCAAGGTGCCCGCCGCCGCCGCCGACGACGCGAACGCTGTCGTGAGTATGACAGAGTTCAATTCGTTTTGATGGGTGAGGTTTTTGGTTTTTGGCTGTGAAAGGTAACGTGTTCATTCCGATCTGCGTGTCTTGCAGGAGGGGGGTAAGGCTAACGAGAAGGGCGACGCCGGCATAAAGAAGGCCACGGTGGTGAATTTGGATGATGAGGATTGGCTGGCTCCGCCGCCGCTGAAGCCTGTGCTTAGCACTGAAGTATGCAAGGATAAAACGATGCACGAGCTGAGGTATCACAATGTTTTATCTCTACTTTGTGCCATCTTGCGAGGCTAGCTGTTTTTGACCATGATGATGAGTTGATGACCGATACTAGTGAGATATTGGCGTGGTGAGACTGGTTGCTATGATTAGATGACGCGATGATCATTTTGGAGATTTGTCTACTTTAGTTGAATTCAGTTGGCTCATTAATATGCTGATCAGACGATACCATCATGTGCCAAGCAATCAGTGGCACCCAGATTCTTACTGCGTGGCTCATTGCAGCTGGAATTTGTCAGGTTAGGTCTGTAGGTGTTGTAGTGATCATGACAAGTAAGTGCTGCCAAGGTGCTATGTTTTTGCTTTATAGCTGCTTATTCCAGGTATCCTGGTTATTCATTTTCTCAAACACAATCATGCCCTTTCATTATAAAATACTCCTCCAATGCCAGGAATAAAGTCATAACAGTATCTTCACAGTTCAGATGTCAATACTGTTTAGACATATAATAGCGCCTTATGGGATCCTAGGCCAATTTTTTTTCTCGAATACGCACAAGCATGCGTATCATATATTATAGCAAGAAAGGGGGTGAAGAGCCCCTCTACATGGGTTTGTTACAAAACACACCCAAGTCCACCCTTACACGACGAAGTGGGTTAACTACTCCCGACCAACCCACTGTGTCAACGCTTGAAAGAAACTCTCGAGGTCACCCTCAGTGGCGGAGACGGGGGGGGGGGGGGGGGGGGGGGGGGGGGGGGGGGGGGCGAGCAGGGGCCTGGCCCCCCCTAACCATCGAGCGATGCTGTGGTGATTAGCTATACAAAGGCACGTATTTCCCACGTATATACATACTTGGCCCCCCCTATCTCAACGTTGATTCTGGAAAAAGGAAAAAGGCCCATGTGAAGCCCACTAGCGGCCAGGTAGTAGGGCGCTGCGTTCTCCTCTGATGATTAGCCTGTACGTGGATTTCGCTCCAAAAAAAAGCCTCTACGTGTATTAGTACCCAGAAATTAGTCGCCGCCGTTACGTGCCCTCGCCCGCCCTGCCTCTGCTCTCCTCTCCCTGCCCTGCTGTGATCTCGATCCTATTCGTTCGTACGGCGACGGCGCGACACTGCCTTCTTCACTTGTCAAATCTTCCGGCTGCAACCAACGGGACTAGCCGAGGACCCAAGGGTTAACACACATCAGTACATCACACAATTAACTAATCTCAATTCTCATCTTATATCATCAGATTTTTGTTGTCTACTTGTTTTGGTTGTGTGATTAGTGATGCTATGATTCTATGAACAGTTCCTATGTTATATGTGTACTAGAAATTATCGTGGTCGATGCAAATTACCTTGTATGAGTTATTATTTGGGATGCAATTTTTTCCTATGTCAAACTACAATATAGCTAATTGTGAAATTGCAATTCAGCAGATATGAAGAGAAAAGCGCCGCCATACACCGTTAAGATTAATTCATTCTTTAGGCTGGTTGCTTCAAGTTCTCAACCTAGTGAAATTTTTAATGACGTATGTTGGACATAGTAAATGTTGTAGACCAAGAACAAAATTGGCTTATCAGTGAGACCTTGGTAAACATTGTCAAATTTGAGAGCTGCCACTGGACAAGCAAGATGAAGGTCGACATTTTTATATATCCGAGGGACCATATCTGCCGAAAAGTGCCCCAAAAAACTCTAAACAGTAATTTACCATTTAAGCGCCGCCAAATGGGATATGACTTACTTCGGTGTTACATGGTCAGATACATTGAAAAAATTAGTAGGTAATTTCTCTTCCAATGAAATTATTAAATTTTCTCATCTTATTGGCAATTGTAGAGGAAAATTTAAACTTGTACAATATTTTATAGGTGTGGCGCATTATTATAGTATGATGATAGTTTTTTTTTTCAGTCGAGACAAAAAAATATGAACTTGACTTGGCCCCCCCTATACCAAAATCCTGGCTCCGCCCCTGGTCACCCTTGAGCAGGCCTGATTGCCTCCAAGCCCTCCCTTCCTCCAAGATCCTCATTCCTACTCCACGGAGTGACGGTGAAGCTCCATCAAACACAATCCCGTTCCTGTGCTTCCATAACTCCCCGAAGACAAGGACTAAGATGGCCCTATAGTCCTTGCCCGATCTTATTCCAAATTAAACCCAGTTTGAATATGGTATGCTGTTGCTTTATGAAATGCTGCACGGACTTCGCCTAGCTCTTCCCCTGCCTTTTTGATATTCCCATTCTAGTTCAGTTTCACCAGACTGTTATGATTTTAGCACTAGTGCACGTAACAACAGGCTAGGTTTTTGCATATGCGTGCACACACAAAATGGAGATTACTATGGCTTAGTAAGTTAGTTACTGGGCAGAATGTCTTTGGTCTTTCAGTATAGAATAGTAGGCATAACAAATATTTATCATTCCCGCATCTGTAAGAACACAACCTACGAGTGGTTCAGGTCAAGTCTTACTTGAAATTCTACATGTATTTTTTGGTTCAACCTATTGTTTATGGTGTTAATCAGCCCTATGGACGTCCTGAGACATCTGGAAATGGAAATCAAACTCATGTATTTTACTGTATTTGTTGCTATTGCTGTTATGTTGCCAGGCAAGTATAAAGTTAGCATCGGTCCTTTGCTTTTAATTGTTTTTTACTACCAGCTGGTAGTTTATAAAGATGTTACTGACTTGTACTTTTCCAATTTTTGCGCATGGCATTCTCAGATTAAAGAAACAAGAGGTAGAAAAACTGTCTGATGATGCATTTGAAAAGGTTGTTGAAACTGTTAAGAAAGACATGGCAGCCAAGAAGCCGCCTGAACCTATAGTTCTTGATGATCCAACTGAATCAGAGACTAAGAAATCCAAAGAAAAGATCTGCATAATGGTTCAGGAAAAGGATGGAAGGCAGCAGTTCCGTGTATGCAAGGTATGAACTTCTCATGGTGATGTTACTCTGCTGTTAAATAATTCAAATTCTCTGACTGACAGTTGCAATAATTTGACGTGTTCAAGTTTAGATTAAGTTAGACATAATAAAAATCCAATATACTTTCTCCTTTTCATTTTATTGTTGAACTTTACCTTCTGAAATGGTATCTACGTTAGTACAATGTGCATAAGCTAGGATTTTGACATTTTGCCATCCATTAAACATTACCACATGTAAATTAAAACCAACTCTGTATTCTTAAAGGGGCAGCCCCAGTGCATGTAGCTCCCGCTTGCGCAGGGTCTGGGGAAGGGTCCGACCACTTTGGGTCTATTGTACGCAGCCTTTCCCTACAGTAACTCTGTATTCTTAATCTTGATTTATAATTGCTAAAGGATGAGAAGTTCGACAAGCTTTTCAAAGCGTATGCTAAGAAGGTCCAGGTCAGCCCATCCGATCTGACTTTCGTATTTGATGGCGACAAAATAAACCCAGCAAGTACACCCCAGGACCTTGACCTGGAGGATGAAGACATGATTGAGGTGCACCATAAGCCAACTCTAGGCAAGCCAGCTGAAGCATACGTGAAGAAATCGCGAGAAAAGATACTTATAATGATTCAGGACAAAGATGTGAAGCTGCAGTTTCGTGTATACAAGGTATAGCATTTTCATGAGACTGTTACTAGTATCAGTGTGCAATAACAGTATATAATCTTTCTGTTAGATAGTTCGAATTCGCTAACAGGTACTTGCAATTATTTCATGCATTCACGTTTTATGGCCTAACTGGATTCATTTTGACATAATAAATGTCTAACATACTTTCAAATTTTCATTTCATCGTTGGCTGAAGTTTAATGTACATTAGATTTAGTTCAAATGTGTACAAGCTGGGATTTCAACATTTCGCTCCATTCAACTTGCAAAATGATAATTTAGAGTATCTCTGTATGCTTATATCTTGATTTCTGATCGCTACAGGATGAGAAATTTGACAAGCTTTTCAAGGTGTATGCTAAGAAGGTTCAACTCAAGCCATCTGATCTGATTTTCATATTCGATGGTGACAAAATAAACTCGGCTAGTACACCCCAGGACCTTGACTTGGAGAATGATGACATGATTGAGGTGCGCCACAAATCCCACTGATGGCTAGGAGCTTGGCCCGGAGTTATCTCAATCTGTAGTTTTGGGCGTCCCTGAGTGGGATGTTGTTTGGAGGTTGACCTGTTTTCCTTTGTGGTCAGCTGCTCATAAGGTCAGCTCAACTTTTGCTAGTGTTAGCTTCTTTTACATGTTCATGTCTATGCCCGCAATAGACATATCAAACATGCAATTGTATGTAGAGCATGCTTCTTTCCAGCCTGTCTGATAGATGCCCCCCCACACACACACGCCTTTTGCTCTGTATTTCACAACGTGAGATGGTTAGAATTTTACTATGAAGTATTTGAGCGGTGTATCTTAGTGTACAGACAGGATTTGCTTGTATCAATTTCACGTTAAGTGGACGACTGCGCAAATCCAAAGTTCCTAATCACACGGCTCTACCTGTATGGATAATTTCGTTTCTGGATTCTATAGGATAGTTGTCCAGCGGATGTAACATAGTGCATGTGGCTACATTTGTGTTTATAAATTTGGTTTTAGGCAAGCTAGAACAGTTGACGGATGAGCATGAGGTAAAGAACCAGTATGAACTTAGGTGATTTCTGATACCATGAACACTGTTGCTACTTGTATTTCTCTCCATAGATTGCAGCCCTTCTTTGCATTGATGTGGCTCATTTTAATGAAAAACAGCAGGAAAAAAAATGTGCCACAGCCTTTAAATGTATAATATAAAAGTTATGTACGGATTTAAGTATTTAAAGATGAAAGGAAAAGTCCTAACTAACATCTGTAATTCTGCTGCTGTTTATCAACTGCGGTCTGCGGGGCTTTATTTCAAAGGACCTTAGATTCATGATATAAAATGGCAGTTGTGGTTTATTTTGATATTCTCAAAAGCCTCACGAACTGAAAACCCTGGAGTTCTGTTTGGGCAGATATGTTCCCAGCATGAGTGAGAATGAACATTTCAGAAAAGATGTCGAATTGTTTCTTTCATTTGATAAGTCATGACAACAAAATTATGGTCTTGACAAGTACACCCTCCGTAAAGTGATCTAAACGCTCTTATATTTCTTTATGGAGGGAGTATTTCCCCTCGTTTTTAATAAATCCTTGTGTTCAGTCTATCATGGAGGTGGAGCCAGAAAAAGAACTTTTGTTTTCTTTTCGACAAGAAATATTCCAGATCCATTTCAAATGAGGAATCACAACGCGCTGACCGACCATGGCATGGTAAAGCTTTAGTTGAGGAATATTCTGGAGGATTCCAGAGATAGGTTCATTAATCTATTTGAAATGAGGGATCACAACATGCTGTTAGTCAGTCTATATAACTAAAGGGAAGTCCCATTAAGCTTTATATTTTCGGCATTCTGGTAATTTTCTGAAAGCCTTTTTTCACTTCTGACCGGCTTGCATGCTCAGCTGTTGCTGGGGTTCACCCCGCACCTCACCGCACCCTTGGCTGTACCACAGAACCTAGTCGAGTAGTCATCCTTTTAGGGGTAATCATGAGCTTTTTGCACAAAGTTGTGGGCTAAATCGCCAATTTCAACATCATCGATTTCTGCTGGAAGTCTGGAACCCAAAGACATAGAAACATTCAGGTTGCATTTCGGTCCCAGTTTAGCAAGGCCATGCCCAGCTTGGTTCTAGAATTACATGTGCATAGCTCAAGCGTTACTCCAGGAGGACATGTGCTGATCAGGAGCTTGATGTCTTCAATGACCTGCGTCGTCGCTGGCTAGTCCGGTCTGCGGCGATCGCCTACTCAACCGGCCTGTCCTCGGTAGAGAAGGCATCCCTCATGGGAAGAGATACTCCGAGTTGGCGATTTCTATGTCCGAGGGATGGCCGCCGCTCAGCACCGTCCATGCAACATCTGACGCAAGGACCCCATCACCTCAGGGGAAACATAACACATCGAATTACTGCATGCTAGTTAGTGCACAAAACAACGATGATCTTTGCATGTAGGTGCTGACAAAAAACTCATGGAAAATTTATTAATTGCTTTGTAAAGTACTCCCTCTGTAAACTAATATAAGAGCATTTGGATCACTAAAATAGTGATCTAAACGCTCTTATATTAGTTTACGGGGGGAGTATATACTTGCATGATTGAGCTCCTATCCTTCAATAAGAATCCAAATATAAGGCGTCCAAACCATGAAAACAAGCAAACAATAATTCTGTCTTAACAGTAGAACTAGCAAAGAATAATTTTGAATAGTCACTTATACTACTCCAAATTTATTGAACAATTTACCACTGACATATAACTTATTTTAAAATACTGTGTAAAATTTTCATCAAATTATGAGCTTCTAGTAAAAATCTAAAATACCAGAACTAACAACATAGCTGCTGAAAGCAGCAACTAACAATCAACAAACAACCTTCTTGTTCTTGATGTAATTCTTGGCTCTTTATTTTTATAATACAGTGGTTATACAAAGGGATAATTAATTTAATTGAGAAGCTTACATGACAAAAGTTTCACATTGTTTCCATGGGCATGAACAAAAGTTGAAGGTCCACCCCCACTTCTTCAATGCTCACATTTTCTCAATCACTTCTCTTTTGATTATTTTATTTTATTTTTACCTATTAGTTTCTTGGATAAAACTGGAGTTTACAAAGTATCATGGAGGATATTACATCAAATTCTAACCCTCTTCCTATTCGTTGACATTGCATACGAAAACAAGTTAATAACAAAGAGTAAATGCCAATGCATATTAAAAGTAGTTTCTTGCAATTTTAGCATCTTGGAGACATTGAGAGGGCACTCATATCTTCATCTATCATAATTATTGCAAGAAGTAGCATCAAACTTAATATTATAAGTTTAATTAACATCATCATGAGGACAAGCAAATTTTAGGCCACGAACATAGTATTCAATACACTCAAATTTCTCCTCTAAAGTGTAGTTAGGAGAGTCCAAAACCATCATAGGACTTCCATAAGTGAGAGTAAAATAATTATTCATAGTTTCATCATCCATAATAGTATCATAATCATCTTCAAGTAATCCGTTCATAGGTGCATTGTGATATTCATTCCAATTTTGAACACAGTCTTCACAAAAACAAATTTCATGTAATGAGCTTTGTGTGTCATCCATTAGTAGCAGCAACACGAACATCACAACTATCATCCATAAACCTAGAGAGCAAATCATCACAAAAATACATAATTTTGGTATTTTTAAATATAAAATCAGAGCCTTAATATTACTTAGTATAAAAAAACAAGTGCAAATGAGAATATTCGACTTAGCGTTATGCTCCCGAAAACGGCGCCAAAAAAGGTCTTGATAATCCCCAAGTGCAGGGAGTTACTATAGCTCTCTCCAATGAGGATGTGGAGGTATATGAGTGTTATAGCCCCTAGGAGCTAAATGTAGGTTTCCTACTCTCTAGTAGGATAGGATTCAACGAGGCGACTAAAGTACTTATAAAAGATAAAAGTAAAATGTCAGGGGTTGTAACCAAAAGATCTACGAGAAAAACGAGAGAGCTTGAGTATGTGGTGGTTGTGATGAATGTAGCAGGATCCAATTTGAGCAGGTTTCTGGGCAATTGGCTAGTTTATATATTCATGGTTGATTTTCTTATCTTGGGAACAAGTCTAATAATGACACGAAGATGTGTCGCGGTGTCTACCTAGGCAATTACCCTTCATACAACTTTAAAAGTTATCTAGGCCTGAGCGACTACCCTTCATAATTGAAAGTTATCTCAAGCTTAAGCGATGACTGTAGGATCGAAAGTATGTCTGGAGGGAGGGGTGATTGGACTACTTGACCAAATGAAAACTTGTCCTTTTCCCAATTTAGTTGTAGGCAAGTTTTAGCAATTCTACCAAGTCAAGAACACCCTACACATGCAAGTCTAGGAGTTGAGCAGCGGAAAGTAAAGAATTTGCATATGAACGTAAAGGAGGGATATGAGAAATCAAACGCAATGAAGACATGATGATTTTTGGCGTGGTTCCGATAGATGGTGCTATTGTACGTCCACATTGATGGAGATTTCAACCCACGAAGGGTCCACGAAGAAGCAACCTTGTCTATTCTATCATGGCTTATGTCCACGAAGGACTAGCCTCACTCGGGTAGATCTTCACGAAGTAGGCGATCTCCTGACCCTTACAAACTCCTTGGTTCAACTCCACAAGATCTTGGAGGCTCCCAAGTGACATCTAACCAATCTAGGAGACACCATTCTCCAAAAGGTAATAGATGTGTAGTTGATGATGAGATCCTTGCTCTTGTGCTTCAAAAGATAGTCTCGCCAACACTCAATCACTCTCTCACGGATTTGGCCATGGTAGGAGAAGGATTTGAGTGGAAAGCAACTTGGGGAAGGCTAGAAATCAAGGTTCAAATGGTAAGAATGGAATCTCTTGATCTCAACACATGAGTAGGTGGTTCTCTCTCAGAAAATGAATGGTGGAAGTTGTGTTTCATTCTGATGGCTCTCTTTGAGAGTAAGTGAGGGTGGAGGGGTATATATAGGCTTCACCCAAAAATCCAACCGTTACAACCTTTTGACCCAAATCGGTGATACCGGATCAAAATCCCGGTGAGACCGACTAGTGTAAAATATTCAAACATTGGAGGTCTCGGTGAGACCGAAGTGGAACATCTCGAAGCGACCGAAGTGCAATGACTAGGGCAAGACCTCGTTTCGGTAGTTCCGATCGTTTCATCTTGGTAATTTTGAAATGAAGCAACTTCACCACAGAAACTTGGTCATGCCATCTCGGTGTGACCGAGATCCATACTGGTAGAACAGAAATGTTAGGGTTTGGCTCAGGCAATGTATGTGATCAACTCGGTGAGTCCGGAATAGAGAATTTCGGTGGGACTGAGATGACACTTTAGGGTTTGGACAGATGTGATGTGGAGAAAGTGCTTGAGGGTTTTGGAGCAATATCTCTAAGCACTTGAGCAACAAACTCATCATCGGTACCTCATCCACTTTTAATAGTATTGGCTTTCCTATAGGACTCAATGTGATCTTGGATCACTTAACCAAAAATGAAGAATCTTGTAGCTTTGCCAATTTCATGTCCTTAGTATTTTGAGGGGTCCACAATCACTAGTCTTTGCCATGCCAGTCATTGATCTTTTCTGAAATCTATTATCAATGAGCATTAGATCAATGAATTATATGTTGTTATTAGTTGCCAAAACCACCCGGGGATTAGTTGTAGTTTCAATTACCCTTCATGTCCCTTGAAGGTTATTTCATCACCTGCCACTACTGGGAGATAAGGCACTACATTGTAAGATGGACTTTGTACTCCCCTCAAAAGTGTGGTTTTCTTGGGATGAACCTAATTTAGTATGCTACTACGTCGAGCCTACATGCAGTTAAAATTGTTCTCTTAGTAAGGAACAAAAGCACTAAGATCCATTAAGGTAAAAAGTCAACTATAATATTCCTCTAGGGTCACCTTAATTCCCCTAAGTTATAACTCCTCTATGCTTGGATCGATAATATCTGTCACTCTAGGATCTGCACGCAAATTTAGCATAACGCATTGCAGGACCTAAAGTGTTCCCCCTATGTACTCTAGGGTCCACTCGTACACATGACACAAAGATTGCATATAAACTAACATTCAACCCATCATTGTATTATTTCACCAATGCCATGGAGCAATTTACTACCCAAACATAGACATAAAGATGCGATAATTCATGGAAAATAATTTATAGAACAAGACATCAATATTTTTGAATGTATTACAGTGGTTTATGGATGGAGAACCCTCTGATCAAAGGATGAAGATGGTGGTGGAAACATTGGTGCAGTCATTGGAGACGACGACGATATGATGGTTCCTCCGACAGTGTTTCGGCACCGTCGGAAGGGAGGGGTAGAGAATCCCCCTCCTTATTCCTTGGACTCCCCCCTAGGTGGGAGAAGAGCTCTCTGATTTTTAGTATCTATGGTCGTGGAGCACGAGAGTTACCCCTCAGACAGGATCTGACTTTTAAGGGGAGCCATTTCTAGACGCTAAAGTCCAAGTCCCATCACGGTTTTGTAATTGTCCGAAGATCTGTAACTCCAAAAGATCTAAAATTTTGGATGTTCATGTGAATGAAAGGGGGTGCCAAAAAGGAGATTGTTTGGCACCCCCAATTTTACCCTCTTGTGATTCTCCAGCAGTGTTGTCATAGCCTATCCTCCGTTCCAAGTGATTTTGTCCATGACAATGGTGGGTTTGAGCCTGCTACAAAACCAGTGTCAAGGATTGAATTGCAATCTAGTTTTGTAGTTGGGGTCATGTTTGAATAATGCTTGGACTGGATAGTAATTTTACTTTTTTGATAGGTCCTTTTGTATGAAATGTCCCAATGCTCGAAAGTATTCTTCTGCTCGTGAGCTCATATGCACCCGCGATGAACAGTAAAATCAAAAAATAATATAAAAACTGATTATTTTGGAAAAAAATTATTGATGGTATTTTTTTGAAGAAAAACATTCCTAAAAAACAATGCTCCAAAATGTTTTTTTCGAGAGTACGCATACTATATTTTTATAGAAGAATAGATCGACGTTTACAAGAAGCCCATGGAGCAGTTGCGAACATCCACACCACAACTACCAAAAAGCTCTAAAAACTACTCTCTCACAAAACACATAAGACCACCTACTCCGACTTGTTTCCATTCACACAGCTCACTCGCAGTGTGCACGACTAGTTGGCTCGATGACTTATGTTGATCCATTCTGTTGAAAAATGAGGCATTCCTCTGCTTCCAAAGAGCCTAGGTGATCGCGATGACTAGAGTGTCAAATTTCCTTTTATATGCACCGAGAAGAGTTGTCACCAGTCAAGCAACCAAGGAACCAACTAATCACGCATGTCAGGGCATATTACGTTGATACAAATGTGGTCGAAGCACCGGTGCCAAGCCTGCCCCGCGTACACAATTGCGTTAAAATATTATCCACATTGTCCTCCGCCTGCAGACATGAATAGCAGGGCAAGGAATGTCTTGCAAACCACAGTGCGGCGATCAGACGTCCACAACCGATACTGGATAGACAGCTAAGAAAATATTTTGCACTTCAAGGGGGCCAGCTTCTCCACATGAGTTTCATGCTTGATTATCTCGGGAGGCCTTGGCAGAGAAACGAGTAGACAAAGTACACCGAATAAACTCGTGAAGCCAAAGGCGATGTAAGACTACCCGGGGCCTCAATATCTCTCTAAACCAAAGCAATGGTGTGGCGCATGTGAACAAACTGGAAAGACATCGTAAAGGGTAGGTTTATTTGAATGTCATTCTCCTATGTAGCATTAACCAAATCTTGCTGCACCGTGCGACTATTCTGAGTCCGTTTGCATACTCCTACACAGATCATAGGAGCAACATCAGTAGGCGATCGAGTACCGATCCAGCGATCACCAAAATAGGATGTTGTGACCATTCCCCGCCTTGATTTGGATCAGACTATGAAAAAACCATCGAGCTTCCTTATCGACCATCATCTGTATACTCTGCCAAGGTCTCTAGATATCTGTTCTTCGCAGCCACTCCCCATGCACTCGTAGAGTGAGAGATTGCAACTATAGATTTTTGACACCAAGTCCTCCACAAGGCATTGCCCACCATTCATGTAATCCTTCCTGACCTAGAAGAATAATCTCATCCACTTATTAATTTCTTCAAAAATCCATTCAGGAGCATAAACAACCATCAGGTGATGTATCAGTCTTGCTGCCACCACCTATTTGATGAGGACAAGCCGTCCTTGCCTCTAAATCAGACCACACTGCCACACCGGAACGAAGTACTTAGCTTGATCTGACATTGATTGCCAATCAGCTTTGGATAATTTCTTGATTGCCAGATGCAACTTGATACGTCTCCAACGTATCTATAATTTTTGATTATTCCATGCTAGTATAGTATTAATCTTGGCTGTTTATTATGCAATTATATATCATTTTTTGAGACTAACCTATTAACCTAGTGCCTAGTGTGAGTTACTGTTTTTTGCTTTTCAGGAAATCAGTACCAAACGGATCCAAATGCTATGAAGATTTTTGACATTTTTTTCTAGACCAGAAGGGACCCTAGAAGCTTTGGGAGAAGACCTGCGGAGCCACAGGGAGCGACAAGCCCGCAGGGTGCACCCCCATGCTTGTGGGCCCCTCGTGGCATCTCTTGACCTAATTCTGTTGGGTTTCGTAGTAATTTCAAAAATTTTCCTACGCACACGCAAGATCATGTGATGCATAGCAACGAGAGGGGAGAGTGTTGTCTACGTACTCACGCAGACCGACTACGGAAGCGTTGACACAACGTAGAGGAAGTAGTCGTACGTCTTCATGATCCAACCGATCAAGCACCGAAACTACGGCACCTCCGAGTTCGAGCACACGTTCAGCTCGATGACGATCCCCGGACTCCGATCCAGCAAAATGTCGGGGAAGAGTTCCGTCAGCACGACGGCGTGGTGACGATCTTGATGCACTACAGCAGCAGGGCTTCGCCTAAACTCCGCTACAGTATTATCGAGGACTATGGTGGCAGGGGGTACCGCACACGGCTAAGGAATAGATCACGTGGATCAACTTGTGTGTTCTAGGGTGCCTCTACCTCAGTATATAAAGGACTAGAGGGGGGGGGGGGCTGGCCGGCCATAGGAGGCGCGCCAGGGGAGTCCTACTCCCTCTGGGAGTAGGATTCCCCCCCCCCCCAATCCTAGTTGGAATAGGATTCGCGGAGGGGGAAAAGAGAGAGAGGGCCGGCCACCTCTCCTAGTCCTAATAGGACCAGGGGAAGGGGGAGGCGCACAGCCCATGTAGGGCTGCCTCTTCTCTTTTCCACTAAGGCCCATCATGGCCCATTTAGCTCCCGGGGGGTTCCGGTAACCTTCCCGGTACTCTGGTAAAATCCCGATTTCACCCGGAACACTTCCGATATCCAAACATAGGCTTCCAATATATCAATCTTTACGTCTCGACCATTTCGAGACTCCTCGTCATGTCCGTGATCACATCCGGGACTCCGAACAACCTTCGGTACATCAAAATGCATAAACTCATAATATAACTGTCATCGTAACCTTAAGCGTGCGGACCCTATGGGTTCGAGAACAATGTAGACATGACCGAGACACGTCTCCGGTCAATAACCAATAGCGGGACCTGGATGCCCATATTGGCTCCTACATATTCTACGAAGATCTTTATCGGTCAGACCGCATAACAACATACGTTGTTCCCTTTGTCATCGGTATGTTACTTGCCCGAGATTCGATCGTCGGTATTCCAATACCTAGTTCAATCTCGTTACCGGCAAGTCTCTTTTACTCGTTCTGTAATACATCATCCCGCAACTAACTCATTTAGTTGCAATGCTTGCAAGACTTAAGTGATGTGCATTACCGAGAGGGCCCAGAGATACCTCTCCGACAATCGGAGTGACAAATCCTAATCTCGAAATACGCCAACCCAACATCTACCTTTTGGAGACACCTGTAATGCTCCTTTATAATCACCCAGTTACGTTGTGACGTTTGGTAGCACCCAAAGTGTTCCTCCGGCAAACGGGAGTTGCATAATCTCATAGTCATAGGAACATGTATAAGTCATGAAGAAAGCAATAGCAACATACTAAACGATCGGGTGCTAAGCTAATGGAATGGGTCATGTCAATCAGATCATTCAACTAATGATGTGATCCTCGTTAATCAAATAACAACTCATTGTTCATGGTTAGGAAACATAACCATCTTTGATTAACGAGCTAGTCAAGTAGAGGCATACTAGTGACACTTTGTTTGTCTATGTATTCACACATGTATTATGTTTCCGGTTAATACAATTCTAGCATGAATAATAAACCTTTATCATGATTATAAGGAAATAAATAATAACTTTATTATTGCCTCTAGGGCATATTTCCTTCATGCCACTCTAAAGTCCAAAATATTCACAATACTTATAACCCACAAGTATAGGGGATCACAACAGTTTTCGAGGGTAGAGTATTCAACCCAAATTTATAGATTCGACACAAGGGGAGCCAAAGAATATTTGAAGGTATTAACAGCTGAGTTGTCAATTCAACCACACCTGGAGATTAATTATCTGCAGCAAAGTGATTAGTAGCAAAGTAGTATGATAGTTTTGATAATAGTAGCAACAGTAAAGGTAACAGTAATAGTGATAGCAATAGTTTTGTAGCAAGTGTAACAATGACGATAGAGTAGTAACTTAGCAAGAACAATATAGGATAAATTCGTAGGCATTGGATCGGTGACTTGTTGGATGATATTCATCATGAGACAGTTATAACCTAGGGCGATACGACACTAGCTCCACTTCGTCAATATAATGTAGGCATGTATTCCGTAAATAGTCATACGTGCTTATGGAATGAACTTGCATGACATCTTTTGTCCTACCCTCCCGTGGCAGCGGGGTCCATATTGGAAACTAAGGGATATTAAGGCCTCCTTTTAAATAATAACTTTATTATTGCCTCTAGGGCATATTTCCTTCAGTCTCCAACTTGCACTAGAGTCAATAATCTAGATTACACCGTAATGATTCTAACACCCATGGAGCCTTGGTGCTGATCATGTTTTGCTCGTGGTAGAGGCTTAGTCAATGGGTCTGCAACATTCAGATCCGTATGTATCTTGCAAATCTCTATGTCTCCCACCTGGACTAGATCCCGGATGGAATTGAAGCGTCTCTTGATGTGCTTGGTCCTCTTGTGAAATCTGGATTCCTTTGCCAAGGCAATAGCACCAGTATTGTCACAAAAGATTTTCATTGGACCCGATGCACTAGGTATGACACCTAGATCGGATATGAACTCCTTCATCCAGACTCCTTCGTTTGCTGCTTCCAAAGCAGCTATGTACTCCGCTTCATATGTAGATCCCGCTACGACGCTTTGTTTAGAACTGCACCAACTGACAGCTCCACCGTTTAATGTAAACACGTATTCGGTTTGCGATTTAGAATCGTCCGGATCAGTGTCAAAGCTTGCATCAACGTAACCTTTTACGACGAGCTCTTTGTCACCTCCATATACGAGAAGCATATCCTTAGTCCTTTTCAGGTATTTCAGGATGTTCTTGACCGCTGTCCAGTGATCCACTCCTGGATTACTTTGGTACCTCCCTGCTAGACTTATAGCAAGGCACACATCAGGTCTGGTACACAGCATTGCATACATGATAGATCCTATTGCTGATGCATAGGGAACATCTTTCATATTCTCTCTATCTTCTGCAGTGGTCGGGCATTGAGTCTTACTCAATTTTACACCTTGTAACATAGGCAAGAATCCTTTCTTTGCTTGATCCATTTTGAACTTCTTCAAAATTTTGTCAAGCTATGTTGTTTGTGAAAGTCCAATTAAGCGTCTTGATCTATCTCTATAGATCTTAATGCCTAATATGTAAGCAGCTTCACCGAGGTCTTTCATTGAAAAACTCTTATTCAAGTATCCCTTTATGCTATCCAGAAATTCTATATCATTTCCAATTAACAATATGTCATCCACATATAATATCAGAAATGCTATAGAGCTCCCACTCACTTTCTTGTAAATACAGGCTTCTCCAAAAGTCTGTATAAAACCAAATGCTTTGATCACACTATCAAAATGTTTATTCCAACTCCGAGAGGCTTGCACCAGTCCATAAATGGATCGCTGGAGCTTGCACACTTTGTTAGCTCCCTTTGGATCGACAAAACCTTCTGGTTGCATCATATACAACTCTTCTTCCAGAAATCCATTCAGGAATGCAGTTTTGACATCCATCTGCCAAATTTCATAATCATAAAATGCGGCAATTGCTAACATGATTCAGACAGACTTAAGCATCGCTACGGGTGAGAAGGTCTCATCGTAGTCAATCCCTTGAACTTGCCGAAAACCTTTCGCGACAAGTCGAGCTTTGTAGACAGTAATATTACCGTCAGCGTCAGTCTTCTTCTTGAAGATCCATTTATTCTCAATTGCTTGCCGATCATCGGGCAAGTCAACCAAAGTCCATACTTTGTTCTCATACATGGATCCCATCTCAGATTTCATGGCTTCAAGCCACTTTGCAGAATCTGGGCTCACCATCGCTTCTTCATAGTTCGTAGGTTCATCATGATCTAGTAGCATGACTTCCAGAACAGGATTACCGTACCACTCTGGCGCGGATCTCACTCTGGTTGATCTACGAAGTTCAGTAGTATCTTGATCTGAAGTTTCATGATCGTTATCATTAGCTTCCTCACTAACTGGTGTAGGTGTCACTGAAACAGTTTTCTGTGATGTACTACTTTCCAGTAAGGGAGCAGGTACAGTTACCTCGTCAAGTTCTACTTTCCTCCCACTCACTTCTTTCGAGAGAAACTCTTTCTCTAGAAAGTTTCCGAATTTAGCAACAAAAGTCTTGCCTTCGGATCTGTGATAGAAGGTGTATCCAATAGTTTCCTTTGGATATCCTATGAAGACACATTTCTCCAATTTGGGTTCGAGCTTATCAGGTTGAAGCTTTTTCACATAAGCATCGCAGCCCCAAACTTTCAGAAACGACAACTTTGGTTTCTTGCCAAACCACAGTTCATAAGGCGTCGTCTCAACGGATTTTGATGGTGCCCTATTTAACGTGAATGCGGCCGTCTCTAGAGCGTATCCCCAAAACGATAGCGGTAAATCAGTAAGAGACATCATAGATCGCACCATATCTAGTAAAGTACGATTACGACGTTCGGACACACCATTACGCTGAGGTGTTCCGGGTGGCGTGAGTTGCGAAACTATTCCACAATTTTTCAAATGTACACCAAACTCGTAACTCAAATATTCTCCTCCACGATCAGATCGTAGAAACTTTATTTTCTTGTTACGATGATTTTCAACTTCACTCTGAAATTCTTTAAACTTTTCAAATGTTTCAGACTTATGTTTCATTAAGTAGATATACCCATATCTGCTTAAATCATCTGTGAAGGTGAGAAAATAACGATATCCGCCACGAGCCTCAATATTCATCGGACCACATACATCTGTATGTATGATTTCCAATAAATCTGTTGCTCTCTCCATAGTACCGGAGAACGGCGTTTTGGTCATCTTGCCTATGAGGCACGGTTCGCAAGTACCAAGTGATTCATAATCAAGTGGTTCCAAAAGTCCATCAGAATGGAGTTTCATCATGCGCTTTACACCGATATGACCTAAATGGCAGTGCCACAAATAAGTTGCACTATCATTATCAACTCTGCATCTTTTGGCTTCAACATTATGAATATGTGTGTTACTACTATCAAGATCCAACAAGAATAGACCACTCTTCAAGGGTGCATGACCATAAAAGATATTACTCATATAAATAGAACAACCATTATTCTCTGATTTAAATGAATAACCGTCTCGCATCAAACAAGATCCAGATATAATGTTCATGCTTAACGCTGGCACCAAATAACAATTATTTAGGTCTAATACTAATCCCGAAGGTAGATGTAGAGGTAGCGTGCCGACTGCGATCACATCGACTTTGGAACCGTTTCCCACGCGCATCGTCACCTCGTCCTTAACCAATCTTCGCTTGATCCGTAGTCCCTGTTTCGAGTTGCAAATATTAGCAACAGAACCAGTATCAAATACCCAGGTGCTACTGCGAGCATTAGTAAGGTACACATCAATAACATGTATATCACATATACCTTTGTTCACCTTGCCATCCTTCTTATCCGCCAAATACTTGGGGCAGTTCCGCTTCGAGTGACCAGTCTGCTTGCAATAGAAGCACTCAGTTTCAGGCTTAGGTCCAGGTTTGGGTTTCTTCTCTTGAGTAGCAACTTGCTTGCCGCTCTTTTTGAAGTTCCCCTTCTTCTTCCCTTTGCCCTTTTTCTTGAAACTAGTGGTCTTGTTGACCATCAACACTTGATGCTCCTTCTTGATTTCTACCTCCGCAGCTTTCAGCATTGCGAAGAGCTCGGGAATAGTCTTGTTCATCCCTTGCATATTATAGTTCATCACGAAGCTCTTGTAGCTTGGTGGCAGTGATTGAAGAATTCTGTCAATGACGCTATCATCTGGAAGATTAACTCCCAATTGAATCAAGTGATTATTATACCCAGACATTTTGAGTATATGCTCACTGACAGAACTGTTCTCCTCCATCTTGCAGCTATAGAACTTATTGGAGACTTCATATCTCTCAATCCGGGCATTTGCTTAAAATATTAACTTCAACTCCTGAAACATCTCATATGCTCCATGACGTTCAAAACATCGTTGAAGTCCCGATTCTAAGCCGTAAAGTATGGCACACTGAACTATCGAGTAGTCATCAGCTTTGCTCTGCCAGACGTTCATAACATCCGGCGTTGCTCCTGCAGCAGGCCTGGCACCCAGCGGTGCTTCCAGGACGTAATTCTTCTGTGCAGCAATGAGGATAATTCTCAAGTTACGGACCCAGTCTGTGTAATTGCTACCATCATCTTTCAACTTTGCTTTCTCAAGGAACGCATTAAAATTCAACGGAACAACAACACGAGCCATCTACCTACAATCAAACATAAACAAGCAAGATACTAATCAGGTACTAAGTTTCATGATAAATTTAAGTTCAATTAATCAAATTAATTAAAGAACTCCCACTTAGATAGACATCTCTCTAATCCTCTAAGTGATTACGTAATCCAAATCAACTAAACCATAACCGATCATCATGTGAGATGGAGTAGTTTTCAATGGTGAACATCGTTATGTTGATCATATCTACTATATGATTCACGCTCGACCTTTCGGTCTCCGTGTTCCGAGGCCATATCTGTATATGCTTGGCTCGTCAAGTATAACCTGAGTATTCTGCGTGTGCAACTGTTTTGCACCCGTTGTATTTGAACGTAGAACCTATCACACCCGATCATCACGTGGTGTCTCAGCACGAAGAACTTTCGCAACGGTGCATACTCAGGGAGAACACTTCTTGATAATTTAGTGAGAGATCATCTTATAATGCTACCGTCAATCAAAGCAAGATAAGATGCATAAAAGGATAAACATCACATGCAATCAATATAAGTGATATGATATGGCCATCATCATCTTGTGCTTGTGATCTCCATCTCCGAAGCACCGTCGTGATCACCATCGTCACCGGCGTGACACCTTGATCTCCATCGTAGCATCGTTGTTGTCTCGCCAAGCTTATGCTTCTACGACTATCACTACCGCTTAGTAATAAGGTAAAGCATTACACCGCGATTGCATTGCATACAATAAAGCGACAACCATATGGCTCCTGCCAGTTGCCGATAACTCGGTTACAAAACATGATCATCTCATACAATAAAATTCAGCATCATGTCTTGACCATATCACATCACAACATGCCCTGCAAAAACAAGTTAGACGTCCTCTACTTTGTTGTTGCAAGTTTTACGTGGCTGCTACGGGCTTAAGCAAGAACCAATCTCACCTACGCATCAAAACCACAACGATAGTTTGTCAAATAGACTCCGTTTTAACCTTCGCAAGGACCGGGCGTAGCCACACTTGGTTCAACTAAAGTTGGAGAGACAGTCGCCCGCAAGCCACCTATGTGCAAAGCACGTCGGGGGAATCGGTCTCGCGTAAGCGTACGCGTAATGTTGGTCCGGGTCGTCTCGTCCAACAATGCCGCCGAACAAAAGTATGACATGCTGGTAGGCAGTATGACTTATATCGCCCACAACTCACTTGTGTTCTACTCGTGCATATAACATCAACATAAATAACCTGGCTCGGATACCACTGTTGGGTTTCGTAGTAATTTCAAAAAATTTCCTACGCACACGCAAGATCATGTGATGCATAGCAACGAGAGGGGAGAGTGTTGTCTACGTACTCACGCAGACCGACTGCGGAAGCGTTGACACAACGTAGAGGAAGTAGTCATACGTCTTCACGATCCAACCGATCAAGCACCGAAACTACGGCACCTCCGAGTTCGAGCACACGTTCAGCTCGATGACGATCCCCGGACTCCAATCCAGCAAAGTGTCGGGGAAGAGTTCCGTCAGCACGATGGCGTGGTGACGATCTTGATGCACTACAGCAGCAGGGCTTCGCCTAAACTCCGCTACAGTATTATCGAGGACTATGGTGGCAGGGGGTACCGCACACGGCTAAGGAATAGATCACGTGGATCAACTTGTGTGTTCTAGGGTGCCTCTACCTCAGTATATAAAGGACTAGAGGGGGGAGGCTGGCCGGCCACAGGAGGCGCGCCAAGAGAGTCCTACTCCCTCTGGGAGTAGGATTCCCCCCCAATCCTAGTTGGAATAGGATTCGCGGAGGGGGAAAAGAGAGAGAGAGGGCCGGCCACCTCTCCTAGTCCTAATAGGACTAGGGGAAGGGGGAGGCGCACAGCCCATGTAGGGCTGCCTCTTCTCTTTTCCACTAAGGCCCATCATGGCCCATTTAGCTCCCGGGGGGTTCCGGTAACCTTCCCGGTACTCTGGTAAAATCCCGATTTCACCCGGAACACTTCCGATATCCAAACATAGCCTTCCAATATATCAATCTTTACGTCTCGACCATTTCGAGACTCCTCGTCATGTCCGTGATCACATCTGGGACTCCGAACAACCTTCGGTACATCAAAATGCATAAACTCATAATATAACTGTCATCGTAACCTTAAGCGTGCGGACCCTACGGGTTCGAGAACAATGTAGACATGACCGAGACACATCTCCGGTCAATAACCAATAGCGGGACCTGGATTCCCATATTGGCTCCTACATATTCTACGAAGATCTTTATCGGTCAGACCGCATAACAACATACGTTGTTCCCTTTGTCATCGGTATGTTACTTGCCCGAGATTCGATCGTCGGTATTCCAATACCTAGTTCAATATCGTTACCGGCAAGTCTCTTTTACTCGTTCTGTAATACATCATCCCGCAACTAACTCATTTAGTTGCAATGCTTGCAAGACTTAAGTGATGTGCATTACCGAGAGGGCCCAGAGATACCTCTCCGACAATCGGAGTGACAAATCCTAATCTCGAAATACGCCAACCCAACATCTACCTTTGGAGACACCTGTAATGCTCCTTTATAATCACCCAGTAACGTTGTGACGTTTGGTAGCACCCAAAGTGTTCCTCCGGCAAACGGGAGTTGCATAATCTCATAGTTATAGGAACATGTATAAGTCATGAAGAAAGCAATAGCAACATACTAAACGATCGGGTGCTAAGCTAATGGAATGGGTCATGTCAATCAGATCATTCAACTAATGATGTGATCTCGTTAATCAAATAACAACTCATTGTTCATGGTTAGGAAACATAACCATCTTTGATTAACGAGCTAGTCAAGTAGAGGCATACTAGTGACACTTTGTTTGTCTATGTATTCACACATGTATTATGTTTCCGGTTAATACAATTCTAGCATGAATAATAAACCTTTTATCATGATTATAAGGAAATAAATAATAACTTCATTATTGCCTCTAGGGCATATTTCCTTCAAATTCCACTTCTATAAATTTCCAAATATTCACAATACATTTATAACCCACAAGTATAGGGGATCACAACAGTTTTCGAGGGTAGAGTATTCAACCCTAATTTATAGATTCGACACAAGGGGAGCCAAAGAATATTTGAAGGTATTAACAGCTGAGTTGTCAATTCAACCACACCTGGAGATTAATTATCTGCAGCAAAGTGATTAGTAGCAAAGTAGTATGATAGTTTTGATAATAGTAGCAACAGTAAAGGTAACAGTAATAGTGATAGCAATAGTTTTGTAGCAAGTGTAACAATGACGATAGTAGTAGTAACTTAGCAAGAACAATATAGGATAAATTCGTTGGCATTGGATCGGTGACTTGTTGGATGATATTCATCATGAGACAGTTATAACCTAGGGCGATACGACACTAGCTCCACTTCGTCAATATAATGTAGGCATGTATTCCGTAAATAGTCATACGTGCTTATGGAATGAACTTGCATGACATCTTTTGTCCTACCCTCCCGTGGCAGCGGGGTCCATATTGGAAACTAAGGGATATTAAGGCCTCCTTTTAATAGAGAACCGGAACAAAGCATTAACACATAGTGAATACATGAACTCCTCAAACTACGGTCATCACCGAGAGTGGTCCCGGCTATTGTCACTCCGGGGTTGCCGGATCATAACACGTAGTAGGTGACTATAACTTGCAAGATCGGATCTAGAACATGGATATAATGGTGATAACATAAACGGTTCAGATCTGAAATCATGGCACCTCGGCCCAAAGTGACAAGCATTAAGCATGGCAAAGTCATAGCAACATCAATCTAAGAACATAGTGGATACTAGGGATCAAGCCCTAACAAAACTAACTCAATTACATGATGAATCTCATCCAACTACTCATCGACCAGCGATCCTATGAAGGAATTACTCACTCCCGGTGGGGAGCATCATGGAATTGGCGATGGAGAAGGGTTGGTGATGACGAAGAACGAAGACCCCCCTCTCCGAAGCCCCAAACGGACTCCAGATCTGGCCTCCCGATGAAGAACAGGAGGTGACGGTAGCTCCGTCTCGTGGATCACGATAATTGTTTCTCCCTGATTTTTTTCTGGAAAAATAGGATTTTATAGCGTCGGTTTTAGGGTTTGCGGGGCCTCCAGGTGGGGACAACACACCTGGGCGCGCCAGGAGCGGGGGGCGCGCCCTGGTGGGTTGTGCCCACCCAGGTGCCCCTCTCCGGTAGGTCTTGGTTCCAGGAATTTTTATATATTATATAAAAATTCCTCTCAAAGTTTCGTTCCATTCTGAGAACTTTTATTTCTGCACAAAAACAACACCATGGTAGTTCTGTTGAAAACATCATCAGTCCGGGGTTTGTTTCATTCAAATCATGCAAATTTGAGTCCAAAACAAGAGGAAAAGCGTTAGGAAAAGTAGATACGTTGGAGATGTATCAACTCCCCCAAGCTTAAACCTTTGTTTGTTCTCAAGAAATTCAGTTGATAAACTGAAAGTGAAAAAGAAAAACTTTTACGAACTCTTTTGCTCTTGTTTGCATAAATAAGCTTAAAGAGCACCCAGGTTTTCAGCCAACATTATAACTAACCATGCCGACAATAACTCTTAAAGATTATATTAACTCATATCAATGACATAATCAGCTAGCGAGCAATAATAAGACATCTCAAATGACAACACGTTGTCAAAACAACCATGATATAATATGACAATACTGGTATCTCGCTAGCCCTTTCTGAGACCGCAAAACATAAATGCAGAGCACCTCCGAAATCCAAGCAATGACTAAACATTGTAATTCATGGTAGAAAAGATCCAGTCATGATGCATCCAACATTAGCTACACACAATGCATAATTCATGACAGCTATGCTCTCAGGTTCTAGCGCTTGTTTTAGAAGGTGATGACACAACATAAAAGTAAATAGCTCAAGTTTCTAAAACAAGCGCGATGGAATTGGAATCCCTATTACCATCCTTTTATTTGCATTTTTGAGTTCGGGACTCGGAATCCCTATTACCGTCCTTTTCTCATGCGATGGCGAGTGAATAAACACTCGACCTGAGAATAACCCGCTTAGCATGGAAGATACCGACCACCTCCTGTCGTTCCATGAACGATCCAGGCACACAAAAAGGATATATTTTTAGAAGTTTTTAGAGGTGGCACATGCAAATTTACTTAGGACGGCATGGTAATACGGCATATAGGTACGTATGGTGGACTCATCTGGAATAACTTTGGGTTCAAGATTTTTGATGTACAAGCAGAATTCTCACTTAGTACAGGCGAAGGCTAGCAATTAGATTGAGAAGCGGCCAACTAGAGAGCAACAACGATCATGAACATGCATTATGCATAAGTAACATTGGACACTAGCATGAGTATGATATGATCACCATGAACATAAATATCATAGAGGCTATGTTGGTTTTGATTCAACTACATGCATGCACATGTGCCAAGTCAAGCCACTTGAACATTCAGAGGAGGATACCATATCATCATACTACATCACGATCATTTTAACGCAATGTTGATATCCAAGATAAATCATTATTCACTCCCAGCTACTTATGCATGGCATGAGAAACTACAATCTCTAATTTTCATTGCAAACATGTTTAATCATAATGGGCTGAATCATGGATACTAGGTTAAACATATTTACACAAACAGAACAAGTTGAGTTCATACCAGTTTCTCTCTGCCACGGCCAGTTCATCAATGTCGCCATTATTGCCTTTCACTTGCACGACCGAACGATGTGAAAATAATAATAGTGCAAGAGTGCCATGGACTAAGATGGAATCTGCAAACATTTTATTCAATAGGAGAAGACAAGGTAAAATGGGCTCTTTATTAGTTCAACAGTTATTTATATGAGAGCCACTCAACATTTTCATCGTGGTCTTCTCCTTGGTACAACTCGAATAAAAAGGAAAGAAATTTAGAGAAACACACTGAAATGTTTTTGGAGTTTTTGGTTTTCTTGATCAAGCAAATAAAAGGGAAAAGCAAAAACGAGAAAAACTATTTACACGGGAAAGCTCCCAACAAGCAAAAGAAGAACAAGGAAATCTTCTTGGGTTTTATTTTTAATATTACTACTAAGCATACATAGAAAGTGAATTAACTACAACTAATATTTTTGGTTTTTCTAAAGTTTTTCAAACACACAAGAAGAAAGCAAGAAAATAAATCTAAGCGTGGATGATACAATGAAAAAGTGTGAACACCGACAAGATGAATAAATGGACATGAATGTAATGTCGGGAAACACGTACTCCCCCAAGCTTAGTCTTTTGGCCTAACTTGGTAATCAATCAGTAGCCTGGATGGTAGTAGGGGTACTGAGGAGCGGGCATCCACTGATCCCACTGCTGAGGCTCTTCCTCTGCCTCTGCAGCAGCCTGAGCATTCCGGTAGGCGATGATGTCCGTAGGCATAATCCTATATCCGCCCTAGCAACAGAATCAAACAAAGCAGGAGCAGGCAGTGGAACAATATCACGAGTTTCAATGCTAAAAACCAAGTTATAAGGAATAGGAACGTCAGGAGATCTATCATCAGTAAAATGGTGGTGATCCATGGCAGCACGGTCTAGGTAAACCTTGGTCAGAGGGTAATCATGAGGGCGTATCTCAACCTCAAAGTGAGCCGCCAAACGAGTAGCATAAATCCCACCATGAATTTTACCCTCGGATTTATTAAGGTGGAGGCGACGAGCCACAATGGCTCCCAAGCTATAAGTGTCGTCGCCCACTATGCACGACGCAGCAAGGTCTGGTGAGCTGAGCGCACCCACCTTCTCCCTAGCAAGCAAGCATTTTGCAATGAAAAAGAGCAAAGTAATGAACCGCAGGAAAATGCAAGCCAGCGGCAGTGATAGCTGACACCCCTCTCTCATCTCCCATTATCAAAGTGCGATAAAAAGTCTCAAACTCCGCCAGCCTAGGCTCGGCTAAGCTCCCATCAGAAGGGATCATGCATATGTCACAAAATTCAGTAAGTGGTAGCTGATGGTTTTCAGCATATAAATCAAAGCTCACTTCAGGAGGATTATTCCTAGGCAGCAAAGTAAAGTTTTGAACAAAGATGTTTGTGAGGATTTGGTGCTGTTCACACTCATCTGCGATGAAGTCGGTGAGGCCGGCATTAGCAGCATATTGTGCGAACTCCTTAAGGATTCCAGCCTCTTCCAGGAACGGGGTGTGTGGTCATTCACACGATCGTACTTCCGCCAACCTCCGAGGATGAACATCACTATCAAACGACTCCCCAATAACACCCTTGGAGTTCTTCTTAGAGCCAAACTTCCTAAAGATATTCATGGTTTTCCTATGAACAAAATTCTGAATCTTATTAGCCCACAAAATTTTCTCAACAGAACTTCACAAAAATGATACCAACTACTCAAAGGGATACATAGAGGCCATAACAAGCATTCAAACTGCTTAGAACACTAAGAATTCAACATGCAAGCTCATCTACAACAACACCAAGAGTAGCTAATTATTCAAAATATAACCCACTAAAACAAAAATTAATTGGACAAAAGGTGGAGTCACATACCAAGCAACAATCCCCCGAAACAGTTTCGAAAACGGAGCTTCGAGCAAAGAGATTGAAATCCGCGGGTTTGAGAGCAAGAACACGGGAGAGAGAGAGAGCAATGGAGATTTTTTTCTGGAGGTAAGTGATGAAGTGGTCTAAAGAGATAAGTGAGGGGGCCCACGTGGGGACCACAACCCACCAGGCGCGCTTGGGGGTCCTGGCGCGCCTGGGTGGGTTGTGCCCACTTGGTGCACCTCCCTCTGATGTTATTTGCACCAAAAATTCAGAAATATTCAGAAAAAATCGTATTAAATTTTCAGGGCATTCTAAGAACTTTTATTTTTTGGTCATTTTTTTGCACGGGAAATTCAGAAAATAGACAAAACATGGCATTTTATTTTATTTAACTAATAAAAACAGCAAACTAAAAGTAGGGACAAAAGGTAGTGCTTACTAAATTCATCAACTTCATACCGCTCAAAAATGATACATTAATAAAGTTGATCAAGTCTTATTAACAACCACTTTCGATTAGCATGATACCGAAGAACTTTCGTAGATCACTTAATTACCTCAATGGGGATATGAATGTACCCAACAATAAGCATTTCACATTTATTTTTAATAATAGGTAGAGGTATTTGAAAACTTCCAATAGTGATTGTCGGAGATTTTTCAATAACATTAATACCATTCACTTGGAATTGTTTCTTCGGAAAGTGCACCTTATGCTCATTACCATTGTTATGAAAAGTGACCTTGCTTTTATTGCAATCAATAATAGCCCCTGCAGTATTCAAGAAGGGTCTACCAAGGATAATCGACATGCTGTCGTCCTCGGGCATCTCAAGTATAACAAAGTCAGTCAAAATAGTAACATTAGAAACAACAACAGACACATCCTCACAGATACCGATAGGTATGGCAGTTGATTTATTAGCCATTTGCAAAGATATTTCAGTAGCTGTGAGTTTATTCAAATAAAGTCTTTTATATAAAGAGAAAGGCATAACACTAACACCAGCTCCTAAATCACACAAAGCAGTTTTCACATAATTCTTTTTGATAGAGCAAGGTATAGTTGGAATTCCCGGATCTCCAAGTTTTTTAGGTACTTCATTTATAAAAGTATAATTAGCAAGCATAGTGGAGATTTCAGCTTCCGGTATTTTTATTTTATTTGTGATGATATCTTTCATATACTTTGCATAATGAGGCATTTTCAAGATATCAGTCAAGCGAGTACGCAAAAAGACTGGCCTCAACATTTCAGCAAAGTATTCAAATTATTCATCATCATTCTTTTTAGTTTACTCAGGTGGAAAAGGCATAGGTTTTTGAACCCACAGTTCTCTTTCTTTACCGTGTTTTCTAGCAACAAAGTCTCTTTTAGCATACCTTTTATTCTTAGGTTATGGGTTATCAAGATCAACAGGTGGTTCTATCTCAACATCATTGTCTGGTTCTTTATTATTTGGTTGAGAGTCTTTATGAACATCAACATTATATTTTTCATTATCACTAGGTGAGTGCTCATTACCAGATTGAGTTTCAGCATCAGAGATAGAAACTTCATTATCATTATCAGGAGGTTTTTCTATTTCAGGTTCACTATGAGCATGCAAAGTCCTATCATTTTTCTTCTTCTTTCTAGATGAACTAGGTGCACTTGTGTTAGCTCTTTGTGAATCTTGTTCAATTCTTTTTGGGTGTCCCTCAGGATAAAGTGGTTCCTGAGTCATTTTACCTCCTCTAGTTGCAACTCTAACAGCAAAGTCATGCATATTATTATTCATTTCATCAAGCAATTCTCTTTGAGATTTAGCAACTTGTTCTAACTGAGTTTGAACCATAGAAGCATGCTTTCCAACACCTCTAACATCATTTGATATTCTAAATAACAAGTCACTCAGCGAGCAATCATATCAGAACTGTATTTCAATTGTTTCATAACATTTGCATTGAAGTGATCTTGTTTTCGAATATAGTTTTCAAACTCATAAAGGCATTGGCTAGGATGCATATTGTGAGGATTGTAATTATCATTGAACTTCATAAGAGAATTTACCTCTACCACCTTAGGCAGTGGTGGTGTATTAAGCCCATGTACTTCTTCAATAGGGGGAAATTTTTTAACATCCTCAGCTTTAATACCTATTTCTTGCATAGATTTCTTTGCCTCTTGCATATCTTCAGGACTGAGATATAATATACCCCTCTTCTTCGGAGTGGGTTTAGCCTGTGATTCAGGAAGAGTCCAATCATCATAATTTTTCAATATATTACTCAATAATTCTTTAGCTTTTCCAACAGTTCGTTCCCTGAAAACACAGTCAGCACAACTATCTAGGAAGTCCCTAGAAGCATCGGTTAGTCCATTATAGAAGATATAAAGTATTTCATTTTTCTTAAGAGGATGATCAGGCAAAGCATTAAGTAAGTGGCAAAGCCTCCCCCAAGCTTGTGGGAGACTCTCTTCTTTAATTTGCACAAAGTTAAATATTTCCTGCAAGGCAGCTTGTTTCTTATGAGCAGGAAAATATTTTTCAGAGAAGTGATAAATCATATCCTGGGGACTACGCACACAACCAGGAGCAAGATTATTGTACCAAGCTTTAGCATCACCCTTTAATGAGAAAGGAAATAATTTGAGAATAAAGTAATAGCGAGTTTTCTCATCATGAGTAAAAAGGGTAGCTATGTCATTCAACTTAGTAAGATGTGCCACAACAGTTTCAGTTTCATAACCATGGAAAGGATAAGATTCAACCAAAGTAATTAACTCTGGATCGACAAATTCATAATCCTTATCATCAATAAAGATAGGTTAAGTAGCAAACTTAGGATCACATTTCATTCTAGCATTCAGAGATTTTTCTTTATACTTGCATAATAATTTCTCTAGATCATCTCTATCTCTGCAAGAAAGAATATCTCTAGTGGTTTCCTCACTCATAACATAACCTTCCGGTACCTTAGGCAATTCATATCTAGGAGGGCTAGTTCTAGCAGGCATTTCAGGAGTTTCAGTTTCAAGCTCATCATCAGATTCAACAACATCATGTTGTATAACTCTAGCAATTTGTTTATTAAGCAATGTACTAGCATCATCATAAGCATTATCCATAGCAGAGGTAGCATCATCAATAACTTGTGACATATCAGAATTAATAGCATGTAGTGGTGTTGCAAGTTTACTTATAACAGAAGGTGAATCTAAAGAAGAACTGGATGGCAGTTCCTTACCTCCCCTCGTCTTTGAGGGAAATATCTTGGTCTTAGCATCCTTCAGATTCTTAACAGTGATAATATGGTAATAATCCCAAGTGACTCAACAAATATAGCTATGCTCCCCGGCAACGACGCACAAGTATAGGGGATCACAACAGTTTTTGAGGGCAGAGTATTCAACCCAAATTTATAGATTCGACACAAGGGGAGTGAAAGAATATTTGAAGGTATTAGCAGCTGAGTTGTCAATTCAACCACACCTGGAGATTAATTATCTGCAGCAAAGTGATCAGTAGCAAAGTAGTATGATAGTTTTGAAAATAGTAGCAACAGTAACGATAACAGTGATAGCAATAGTTTTGTAGCAAGTGTAACAATGATGATAGCAGTAGTAACTTAGTAAGAACAATATAGGATAAATTCGTAGGCATTGGATCAGTGACTTGTTGGATGATATCCATCATGAGACAGTTATAACCTAGGGCGATACGGCATTAGCTCCAGTTCGTCAATATAATGTAGGCATGTATTCCGTAAATAGTCATACATGCTTATGGAATGAACTTGCATGACATCTTTTGTCCTACCCTCCTGTGGCAGCGGGGTCCATATTGGAAACAAAGGGATATTAAGGCCTCCTTTTAATAGAGAACCGGAACAAAGCATTGACACATAGTGAATACATGAACTCCTCAAACTACAGTCATCACCGGGAGTGGTCCCGGCTATTGTCACTCCGGGGTTGCCGGATCATAACATGTAGTAGGTGACTATAACTTGCAAGATCGGATCTAGAACATGGATATAATGGTGATAACATAAATGGTTCAAATCTGAAATCATGGCACCCGGGCCCAAAGTGACAAGCATTAAGCATGGCAAAGTCATAGCAACATCAATCTAAGAACATAGTGGATACTATGGATCAAGCCCTAACAAAACTAACTCAATTACATGATGAATCTCATCCAACTCCTCACCGACCAGCGAGCCTACGAAAGAATTACTCACTCCCGGTGGGGAGCGTAATGGAATTGGCGATGGAGAAGGGTTGGTGATGACGAAGAATGAAGATCCCCCTCCCCGAAGCCCCAAACGGACACCAGATCTGGCCTCCCGATGAAGAACATGAGGTGACGGCGGCTCCGTCTCATGGATCACGATAATTCTTTCTCCCTGTTTTTTTCTGGAAAATAAGGATTTTATAGCGTCGGTTTCAGGGTCCGCGGGGCCACCAGGTGGGGACAACCCACCTGGGCGTGCTAGGAGAGGCGGGCGCACCTTGGTGGGTTGTGCCCACCCAGGTGCCCCTCTCCGATAGGTCTTGGCTCCAGAAATTCTTATATATTATATAAAAATTCCTTGCAAAGTTTTGTTCCATTCCGAGAACTTTTATTTCTACACAAAAACAACACCATGGTAGTTCTGCTGAAAACAGCGTCAGTCCGGGGTAAGTTTCATTCAAATCATGCAAATTAGAGTCCAAAACAAGAGGAAAAGCATTAGGAAAAGTAGATACGTTGGAGACATATCATACATTAAAGATCCACCCAAAATACTTTTTCCGCCGCCACAATTTTCTGTTCTTCGGAGATCCCATCTGGGGACCTTTTCCGATAATCTGTCAGAGGGGAAATCGATCATGGAGGGACTCTACGTCAACCTTGCTACCCTTTTGATGATGTGTGAGTAGTTTACAACAGACCTAGGGATCCAAAGCTAGTATCTAGACGACTTCTTCTCTCTCTTTGATCTTCAATACAATGTTCTCCTCGATGTTCTTGGAGATCTGTTTGATGTAATCCTTTTTTGCGGTTTGTTTGTTGGGATCTGATGAATTCTGGATTTATGATCAGATTATTCATGAATATTATTTGAGTCTTTTTTGATACATGATTGTTATTGCTTTGTATTTCTCTCTGATCTATTCATTTGGTTTGGCCAACTAGATTGATTTATCTTGCAATGGGAGAGGTGCTATCTGATGGGTTTGATCTTGCAGTGTTCAATCCCAGTGACAGAATGGGACATGCCACATATTTGTATCCATGCCATTAAGGATAAAAGTATGGGGTTTATTCATATTGATTGGGTTTACTTTTTATAGATCATATCATCTTACTTAAGGCATTACTCCGTTCTTTATGAACTTAATACTCTAGATGCATGCTGGATAACGGTCGATGTGTAGAGTAATAGTAGTAGATGCATGCATGAGTTGGTATACTTGTCTCGGACGTGATGCCTATATACATGATCATTGCCTTGAACATCGTCATAACTATGCGCTTTTCTATCAATTGCCCAACAGTAATTTGTTTACCCACCGTATGATATGTTCAAGAGAGAAACCTCTAGTGAAAACTATGGTCCACGGGTCTATATTTATCATGTATTAAAATCCAAAAATACCTTGCTACAATTTATTTATCATTATTTTATTTTGTGTTTTTGTTTATCTATATACCATTATCAGACTTGATCCTTGCAATTAACCGCCGAGGGGATTGACAACCCCCTTGTTCGCGTTGGGTGCAAGGATTTGTTCTTTTGTGTGTAGGTGTTGTTCATGAGGTCTTGCGTGGTTTTCCTACTAGTTTGTTAACCTTGGTTCTTAACTCAGGCAAATACTTATCTCTACTATACTACATCATCCTCTCCTCTTAGGAAATCCTAACGCAGCTCACAAGTAGCACAACCTTAAGTATCTGTAGGGGAACTATCCAAGGTTGTAGTTAAGCATGCCTGAGACTGGTGCGATCAGATTCCTCACCCCTTATGATAATAGCTGATGACTTTCAATAATTTATGCGTACGACCGATGCCTCTCCAAAAGCATGAAGGCTGCTCCTGACGAATGACACGTCTTGCGATGATGGCTGAATGAAGAGGGCAACATTGTCAACATAAATAGATAGCCGCTGAGTTGCCAAGATGCCCGGGAAGGTACTGATAACCCCCACCTCCATCACTTTACTGATAGATCAGTCAAGGCCTCCATCGCCATGACAAATAAGGGGAAGATGGGATCCTGTTGGTGCAACCCACGCGCGTGTGCAATTTTCCTTCCATGGACGCCATTTACCACCACCTCGGTGCCAGAAGATTGTAATGGGATGGCAATCCATCTCATCCAAGTCATCCCAAAGCCCTTGATGCACAATACTTCAAAGGGGAAAGGCCATGAAAGTGACTCAAATGCTCTTGATATGTCAAGTTTCAGGAACAAGGCCACCTCTTTGTGAGCATGAATCTTCCTGGCAACCTGTCTAATTAGAATGAAGTTGTCATGGAAGTTTCTTCCTTGTACGAAGGTCGACTGGTTGAGCCCTACAATCTCTTGCATGCACCGCCTAGCTTGATTTCCAAGCATTGTCGCGAATAGTTTAGCGAAGCTATGCACGAGGCTAATCAGCCAGAAGTGACCTACCTCCTCGGCATCTAGTTTATTTGGTATGAGAACGATGAGGGCCTTGTTTAGTTTCCTGATACCAGGACCATCTCCCACATACAGCTTCAACAAGATGGACATTATGTCATGCTTAATTATAGGCCAAGATTTGTAATAAAAAGCCCACTGGCAATTCCTTTATCACCTCCGAAACCTCCTTCTCTGTAAATATGTTTTCTAACTCCTGGAGGTTCAGCTGATTCATACCTAGGTAGCCCAAATCTAAGGTCTGCTCTCTAGCGACGGCAAAGCCAAGAATATTCTCATAAGCCTCCATAAAAATTTCTTGTTTTGGCTCTGCTCCGTGATCACCTTGCTGTCATGCTTCAGATGAAGGATGAAGTTCTTAGACCTCTTGCCATTGTCCACATCTTAGAATAGCTTGGTATTCGCGCCCTCCTTCAACCAGCGGATTCGAGACCTTTGCCGAGCAATGGTCCGCTCAAGCCATGCTAATCCAAGGAGTGACATTTTGAGTGATCGTCCTAGCCATAGTTCCTCCAAAAACAAGGCCATGTTCTCTTGTGCCTGCTCCAGCTTGAATACTACATAGTTAGCCACTGCCATCATGATCTTGACATTGCCGATTTTCCGTTGACCCCATGCTTGAAGAGCCACAACTGTGTTCTGAATAGCGCATCCAATCTGTTAAAAGGATCAACAATATTTTCGTCACATACCCAAGCATCTCGAACAACATCTTCAAACCCCTCCATCTTGTCCCAGGAGAACTCAAAGTGAAACCTCTTCTTGGAACAGAATGGGGCGGTCATGGAAAGGTGTAGTGGCGCGTGATCTGAGACACCCGTAGACAAAGCTTGTAGAATGCAGTCAGGGTTGTCAAGCTCCTAGTCCATCGAGACTAATAGCCGGTCAATCTTAGTCATCATAGGGGAATCACACTTATTAGTTCATGTGAACCTTCTTCCAAGCATGCATAACTCTTTTAGCTCATGATCATCCAAAAAGCTCCTATACTTATTGATGGTATTGTAATTTAAGTTAGAATTTTTCTTCTCTGTCACCCTGAAAATCATGTCAAAGTCACCCCAAATCACCACAACCTCGAGTAAACAATGCACCTATCCCTTGGCTCCTCCAAGAACTGGAACTTAAGATCATCTCCTTATGGACCGTAGACACAAGAGATCTACCACTTGCTGCCATCTTTAGTGTGCACAAGGCCTGTGAGAAAGCTAGTGTTGAGGACAATGTTATCAATCAACATCCAATAAATGTCCCACACAAGAATAATGCCACCATGTGTTTCAATCATCAGTAAGTAAGAAAATCTGTCCATGGATGGTCCAAGACATTGCATAACAATGAAATTGTCAATTACATCAAGTTTGGTCTCTTGAGGGCACACCGGATTCTCCTTAATAGACCGAAATAACTCCCTAACTGCGTTGCTCTTTGCAGGATTGTTTAGGACATGAACATTCCAATGTAATACTTCAAGGTTTATATCCATAGGGAACGAGAACTACCATCCACCGAACATGCACCAATTAGTGTGCACTGACCATCGATGTTACATTCACCTGGAGCTCATCTCTAGATGGGAGAGATCTGCCAAAGATTGTAGTGATGACTCAAACATGTTGCTCGCATAGGGGTGAATCAAATAGTCCAATACAATCTCCAAGGCTCGCGGAAGCACATGCCCGAGGATACCTGAGACTCAGTTGGATCGTCATCACCTTGCCTACTGATACGTCTCCAACATATCTATAATTTATGAAGTATTCATGCCATGTTTACAACAATTTTATATGGTTTTGGTATGATTTACATGGAACTAACCCGGACTGACGTTGTTTTCAGCAAACTACCATGGTGTTATTTTTTGTGCAGAAATGAAAGTTCTCCAAATGAGCTGAAACTTTCTGATGATTTTTTTGGAACAAAAGAGACCTCCGAAGCTTCGTGGGAGGGCCAGATGAGCCACGAGGAGGGCACAACCCACCAGGGCACGCCTGGTGGGCCTGGCTTGCCCCGGTGGGTTGTGCTCACCTCGAGGCCCATCTTAGCGTGAAACCAACGCCAAAAAATCCTATAAATAGAGAAACCATCAGGGGTTAACCTAGATCAGAAGTTCCGCCGCCGCAGGCCTCTATAGCCACCGAAAACCAATCTAGACCCTGTTCCGACACCCCGCCGGAGGGGGGAATCATCTCCGGTGGCCATCTTCATCATCGCGGCGGCCACCATGATGAGGAGGGAGTAGTCCACCCTCGGGGCTGAGGGTTTGTACCAGTAGCTATGTGTTTAATCTCTCTCTCTCGTGTTCTTGAGATGTCATGATCTTGATGTATCGCGGGCTTTGTTAATATAGTTAGATCATATGGTGTTTTCCCCTCTCTATCTTGTGATGAATTGAGTTTCCCCTTTGAGATTTCGTTTTATCGGATTGAATACTTTTAGGGATTTAAGAGTACTTGATATATGTCTTGCAAATGAATACTCGTGGTGACAATGGGGTATTATTTTGATTCACTTGATATATGTTTTGGCACTCAACTCGCAGATTCCCGAGGTGACATTGGGGTAATCTACGCATAGGGGTTGATGCACGTTCTTGTATTTGTTTCTCTGGTAGAAATCTTGGGACACTCTTTGAAGTTCTTTGTGTTGGATTGAGTATTATGAATCTGAAATTATTTGGTGTTATTTTAGTACGAACTCTTGGATAGATCGATCGGAAAGAATAGCTTCGAGGTGGTTTCGTACCCTACAAACGATTTCTCTTATGTTCTCCGCTAGATAGGAACTCTGGAGTGATTCTTCATCGCACTTTGAGGGGTGGTTATATGATCCAATTATATTAGCACTGTTGAGAGATTGCACAAGCGAAAGTACGGACTCTAGGCCTCATTTTCAAGCATTGCAATACCGTTTTTGTGCCCGTTTACTATTTGCTACCTGACTGTTTTTATTTATTCAGATTATAAAAATATATTTCTACCATCAATATTACACTTTTATCACCATCTCTTCATCGAGCTAGTGCACCTATACAAATTACAATTGTATTTGGTGTGTTGGGGACACAAGAGACTTTCTATTATTTGGTTGCAGGGTTGCTTGAGAGAGACCATCTTCATCCTACACCTCCCACGGATTGATAAACCTTAGGTCATCCACTTGAGGAAAAATTGCTACTGTCCTACAAAACTCTGCGCTTGGAGGTCCAACACGTGTCTACAAGAATAACGTTGCGTAGTAGACATCAAGCTCTTTTCTGGAGCCGTTGTCAAGGAGGTTACGTAAGCAGCACTCACACCCCGTCAACGAAGCTCTTTTCTGGCACCGTTACCCGGGAGGTGAGTGCTTGAAGGTATATCTTTAGATCTTGCAATTGAATCTTTTAGTTTCTTGTTTTATCACTAGTTTGGTTTATAAAAGAAAACTACAAAAAATGGAATTGAGGTTGCATCATATTATTCATCTTTATAATGTCTTCCGTGAAAATGATGGAAAGTAAAATTGTGCTCAATTGATAGAAGAAGAATTCAATAAAATGTTTGGCATAAATGATGAGCATGATTGCAATGTTGTTAGTATGAATTCTTTGAATATCCACGATGCTAATGATATGCAAAGCCATAAGCTTGGGCATGCTATGTTCGATGAAGATGATATTTTTACTCCTCTAAGATTTGATGTGAAAATTTGTTATAATGATTGCATGCCTCCTATTTATGATGAATATAATGACGAAAGTGGATTTGGAGAGGTCATGACTTTATTTATTGACGAATTCACCATTTTGGATGAGGCTTCAATTGACTATGATAACAAAGTTGATATCTATGATGATTATGGTGATGACATGTATGCTATAAAGAATAATGATAACCATGAAACTTGTCATCATGATTTTAATTTTCAATCACATGATAGTTATTTTGTTGAGTTTGCTCCGACTACTATTCATGAGAATAAATTTGCTTATGTGGAGAGTAATAAAATTTCTATGCTTGTGGATCATGAAAAGAATGCTTTATATGATAGTTATATTGTTGAATTCATTCATGATGCTACTGAAAATTATTACGAGGGAGGAACTTATGCTTGTAGGAATTGCAATAATATCAAGTTTCCTCTCTATGTGTTGAAAATATTGAAGTTATGCTTGTTTTGCCTTCCTATGCTAGTTGATTCTTGCTCCCATAGATTGTTTGCTCACAAAATCCCTATGCGTAAGAAGTGGGTTAGTCTTAAATGTGCTTGTCATGTGATTCATGATGCTCTCTTTGTGCTTCAATTCTTATCTTTTATGTGAGCATCATTGAAATCATCATGCCTAGCTAAAAAAGCATTAAAGAAAAGCGCTTGTTGGCAGACAACCCGACACTTTTACCTACTGTTTTTGTGTGTTCACATGATTAGGCTACTGTAGTAATCTGTTTTATTTCTTTCATTTCAATAAAGTGCCAAGTAAGACCTTTGGGATGGCCTATGGTGATAGTTGATTTGATCTTGCTGAAAAACAGAAACTTTTGCGCTCAGGAAAACAATTCTCATTTTTAAAAGAAGCATGATAAAATGCTGATTCTTTTTGCAGAAGATTAATAGACATATTACCCAGGCTTTCGTATTTTTTCATAAGTTTTTGAGTAGCAGAAGTATGGTTGGAGTACAGATTACTATAGGTTGTTCTGTTTTTGACAGATTCTGTTTTCAATGCATGGTTTGCTTGTTTTCTAGTTTTATGGCTTACATTGCTCAATATAAATTGTGGAAATGATATGCTACAGTAGGCATTGTATGATAACAATTATGAATCTTGTCTTTGACAGTACCAAAAGTGAAATGGTTTGCTCTTTATCATACCAACCTATCTCACAAAGTTCCGTTAAGTTTTGTGTGATTGAAGTTTTCAAGTTTTGGGTGAGATGTCGATATGTGGAGAATAAGGAGTGAAAAGATCCTAATCTTGGGGATTCCCAAGGCACCAAGGTAATATTCAAGGAAAATCCAAGCAAATAAGCTTGGGGATGCCCCAGAAGGCATCCCCTCTTTCGTCTGCAACATTATTGGTAACCTCACTTGGAGCTATGTTTTCATTCGTCACATGATATGTGTTTTGCTTGGAGAGTCATTTTATTTTGTTAGGATTTGCTTGCTGTTATTTAGAATAATTTTTTGCATCTTTTATTTCAATAAAAGTGGCAATGATAGCCTTTGTCATGCTTATTTTGCAAGTATACATGTTGCTGTTTGAAAACAGAAAGTTTACCGCTGTTGAAAAAATTCCCTAGAAAAGTTAGAATGTGATAAAATGTTGAAACTTTTTGCAAAATTATATCTGATAAATTTTATACAATGTGGCAAATTTTTGTAACTTTTGGAGTTAGGGAAGTATTGATACTCTTGCATTCTTTACATACTGTACTATTTTGGCAGATTGCTGTTATGTTTGCATTGTTTGCATATGTTTGCTTGTTTAATGATTATATTTGAGGATAGGAGTATTAAATATGCAGAGGCATTTAGTATGAAATGTTGAATAATAATTTTAGTGATTTGCTACAGTAGAGAATGATAAGGTTTTTGCATTGGTTTATACTAACTTATCTCACGAGTTCTTGTTGAGTTTTGTGTGGATGAAGCTTTAGAGATTTAGGAAAATCGTGATATGAGAAGAATTAAGGAGACATGAGCTCAAGCCTGGGGATGCCCAAGGCATCCTAAGGTAATATTTCAAGAAGTCTCAAGCATCTAAGCTTGGGGATGCCCCGGTAGGCATCCCACCTTTCTTCTTCAACAATTATCGGTTAGTACTGGTTGAGCCTAAATTTTTGCTTCTTCACATGATGTGTGATATTCTTAGAATGTCATTTTGTTTTGTTTTTTCTTGCTGTTTTAATAAAATACTTAGATCTGAAAGTTTTCAAATAAGAGAGAGTCCTCACATATCTACCTATTTACTTAACTACTCGCTTGATCCTCACTTATATCTTTTTGGAGTAGCTTGTCACATGCTCATGATCTTCACTTATATCTGTTTGAGCTTATCAAAAGCAACATATGAAAATTAGTCCCAAAGTGATAGATATCCATGAAGGATATAATAAAAACTTTCATGAAGATCATTCGACAAAATAAACTTGATTCCTCGTAATAGTTTTGAGATATGATGATGCGATATGTGAGTCATGTTAATGAGTAATTATGCTTTAGTAAGAATATTGGTGTTATGGTTTGTGATTCCCTATGCAAGCACGAAAGTCAATAGTTGTGCAATGAAATTACATCCTACTTGTGGTGCATTATTCGGTGTTAATGATGCTCAATGCTCTCTTATGAGATTATTTGTTTCTTGGTTGGTCACTTCTCAATCTTTTGCTAGCCTTCATTTTGCACTAAGTATGATCATTACTTGTGCATCCAAAATCCTTTAAACTAGTTTTGACACATGAGTCCACTATACCTACCTATATGCGGTATGCCGTTCTAAGCAAATTTGTATGTGCCATCTCTAATTTTCAAAATAAATTTCTCTTTTGTGTGCTCGTACCGCTCGCGAGGCGGTGAGGGGTGGCCAATATTTTCCATGCTAGATGTGTTATTCTCACAATGAGTGTTTATTCACTTGTCATGGCACGAGAGTAAGGCAAAGGTATTAGGGATTCCTAGTCCGGAAATGAAAAATGAATTTACTTTATGTTGTCAAATAATAAATTCCTTGGAAAGTGTTGGTATGGAGGGCACTCGTGGATACGATTAGCCATGGAAAGTGAAAGTATGGTGGAAAAAGGAATAAACTTTATTTTCTGTTTGGGAACTGCCTATGATATATCTATCATGGAAAGTCTTGGGAGCTCTAAGTCGTTTTCGTTGGTGGGAAAAGTATGCCTCTCAAAATGTTTTTATCTCTCAATTTTCGCTTTAAGCTTTGGCACCTCTACAAATCCCTACTTCCCTTCGCGAAGGGCGTTTCTGTTACTTTATGCAATTTTTATTTTTAATTTGAGTCTCCATCTTCTCTTATAAACACTACAAAAAAGACACATCTGTGACATTTTGGGCCGAACAAATTTTTTTTCTATCATGCTTATGACACTTCTATGACGATAATTGTGACAAAACCTAGTATCATCATAGATGTGGTGGGCTCCTACTTCTATGACAAAAAATCATGACAGAAAATGGGCTTTTCGTCCTGGGCGGGCCGGAGACGCAGCTGCATGACATTCTTTGGGCCGTCCATGATGGAAAAAACCGTGGTAGAAGCGAGGGTGAGGAAAATATCGGAGAGTTCCCGGTTACGGTGAGTGGTCGGGGGCCGAGCGATGCGCGTTTCTCTCGTACACGTACGCACGTGGGTGCGAGGCGTTGGGCTCTAACTGAACCCGAGCGAGGCGTTCACCTACTGAACCCGAGCGATTGCACTGTAGGCTACACATTACTGAACCTGAGCGATCGATCGATGGCTGTTAACTGAACCTGATCGAGCGATTCCTTCGCCACACTGCTGCTAACTGAAGCCGATCAATGCTGCCTCTGGATGAACAGTGAGCGTTGTTGGGGGGGGGGGGTTAGATGAACAGTTCCCGGTGGGGGTCGGATGAACCGGACCCCGTGGTAGTAGAGGCCGTTGCCGCTGGATGAACAGGACCCCGATCGAGCCGGTTGGGAGTGGATGAACAGGACCCCATGGAGGGTTGGATGAACAGGACCCCATGGAGGGCTGGTTGAATAGTAGCCGGTGGAGGGCTGGATGAACAGTAGCCCGTGGAGGGGTGGTTGAACAGGACCCCATGGAGAGGGCTGGTTGAACAGTAGCCGGTGGAGGAGCAGTGGAGGCTGGATGAACAGGAGCCCGTGGATGAACAGGCGCATGTGGAGGCTGGAGGAGGTCGACGGTGGATGAATAGTAGCCCGTGGAGGCTGGAGGAGGTCGACGGTGGAGATGAACTGTATCCCATGGAGTCCCGTTTTGCGGTACGCCACACCCCTCCCGATGAACAGGACCCCTATTTCGACCGTAGTGCTCCAACACAAGTCCGTTTCCTCCATTTCGCGGTACGCCACACCCCTCCCGATGAAAAGGACCTCGTTTCGACTGTACGAGGTCCAAGAGAAGTCCGTTTCCTCCATTTTGTGGTACGCCAGACCCCTCCCGATGAATTTCGACCGTGTCCGCTCGAACACAAGGCCGTTTCCTCCGTTCTGCGGTACGCCAGACCTCGTTTTGATCGGCTGTTCCGTCCAAGCCGGTTGGCTCCCGATGAACACGACATATTCCGTTGCCTCCTGATGAACACGACGCATTCGGTTGCCTCCCCATGAACACGACGACGACGCATTTTCTCCGTTCCTACCCAGCCATGTACACGAGCCCTGGCCATATGTATGCGTGAGTAGGCGTTCGAGACCCCGCCCGTATGTACGTACGTGGCCGTATTTACTTTCTTGCACCCTGGCCCTTGTACGTACGTGTACATGCTACGTGCGTGCCTTTACTACGACACATGCGCGCCTATACTACGACAGTGCACGCCTCTACATCGACCAGTATATACGTACACGTTCGCGACCAGAATGCCAATGCTACATACGCTTCGACCAGGTGGGTCCTGATTGCCAGGCGCTTCCTTGCGTGCGAAGATGTAGATGGTGGGTCCCAGCAGTCAGGGGGAAATGTTTTTTTCACGAAATACGATGGCCCGTCCGATGGGTCCCTGCTGTCAGGTGGAGGAATCATTATTTTGTGCGTAATAAGAAGGCACTTCCTTGCTGTGGCTGTGGACCCAGCTGTCAGCCTCTCCACGTATAGTACTCTTTCGATGGAAGTCGTTCCTTGACCACGTTGACCACGCCACACCGAGAGCACCAGAGCGGTGGACGACGACGAGACCTAGGAAGGGGACGACGCGGAGCCGGGGAAGACGCGATAGTGGAAGCCCACGCGGAGAGGAGTACGAGGGTTCACTGGTTTGGTTGCGGTGTGAGGCTGTCGTCGCAGCAGAATAACAGGGGGTGCGGGTGAGTAGAGGGATGGCCTGGCCAGCGGCGGGAGTAGTAGGAGGCGGTGAGGCCTCCGCGGCAGCACAACCAGCCACGGGAGGCAGGAGCAGGCGGCACGACTACCACTGGTTTGGGCGGCTGGAGCAAGACGACCAGAGGTTGAAGAAGCACTACGGCCGTTGGATGGACATCGTACGGTCACTGGAGCTAATATCGTTCATATTGACTAAGTTGACAAAGCGCTCCGTCCCCGTCAACTTAGTAGGCCCACAAGTCAGCCTCCCACTACGGTGGGTCCCAACTAGCAGGGGGAGTATTCATTTTTTGTGTGTAATAAGGAGACACTTCCTTGCGTGCGAAGATATAGCTGGTGGGTCCGAGCTGACACAGGGGGAACGTTTTTAGTGAAATACAAAGGCCCTTCCAGTGGGTCCCAGCTGTCAGGTGGAGGAATCATTATTTATGCACGTAATAAGGAGGCATTTCATTGTGTGGTCCCCTACTGTCAGCCTCTTCCGATGGTTGTTGTTTGTTGACCATGTTGACCTCGCCATGCCGAGAGCACAAACGCGGTGGACGAGGGCGAGGCCCAGGAAGGGAACGACCCAGAGCTGGCGAAGCCACCGCAGCGGATGCCCACGCTGAGGGGAGTACGAGCGCTGACTGGTCGGCTGCGGGGTGAGGCTGACGTCACCAGAAAATAACTGGATGTGCTAGTGGGTAGAGGGATGGCTTGGCGGCAGCACAACCAGCCATGGGAGGAGGGAGCACGCAGTCCCGCCAGCGCTGGTTTGGGCGGCTGGAGCAGGAAGATCATAGAATGAAGAAGCACGGAGGCCGTTGGATGGACATCCAACAATCACTACTGTGTGTTGATTAAGTTTACAAAGCTTTGCGTATGTGTCAATTTTTTTAGGATAGCGTCATCGTCAACCTAGTAGGCCCAGAAGTCAGCCTCCAAATATGTGAAAAATAGCATACAGCCCATTAGCCATTATTTTCAATAATTTACATCCCATTTGCTAATTCTTAAGGATATTTGAAGCCCATATTCTTTTTATTAGCATTATAGACCATATATTTTGGGCACTCCTAAAAAAATCAATGAAATTTTGCATATTTAGGTGGGGTCCAAACTCTTTTAATCACGAAATTCCGAGTCACGTTAAAAATAATTAAAAAAAATTATATCAAAATAAAATTCAAAAAAAAATCTCTACAAAAAAGAGAATGAAATTCAAAATCTTAACTAGCAAGATGCTCGTGCATTGCACGGAACATGAAGATGCATTTGTGTGAGTAGTTTATCTTGTGGGAGAAAAGACGACATTTTAATGTAATTGCCAGTTGGCTTTGGTTTTTATAAGAGTAGAGAGTAGAGAAATCCAGAGAAAATGATATTTTAATGTGATTGCCAGTTGGCTTTGGTTTAAAAATTTATAGCCCATTTCTTACAACTTATAGCCCATTTTCTGGGGAAGCCCATTTCTTACTACTTACATCCCTCCTCGTCTTGAAAGATTTGCAGCCCAGCAGGGCTGAGAGAAGCAAGTAGGCCTCGGTTTTGGTATTCTCCAAAAAAAAGAATTGGGCTAGCCATTTTCAGAAAGAAAAAAAGATATCAATTGGGCTCGTCATGTGCTTAAATAAAAGCGTAAGCGTGGGCTAGACGGGCCACAACCCCCTCACTCGCATAGTTGAGCTCTATCTCTGAAACTAAAAAACAACTGGGCGAGTTGCTGGGTCCCTGGTGTTATCCGCTCGTTGTGTAATTTTCTCGTTTATTGACTACATTGACAATGGCGTGGGACCTAGTTGTCGAACAATTAGGAGGAAGCATTTTTTTGGCTTGTAATAACGAGGCACCTGCTTGCGTAATGCAATGACCCTGGTTGTTGACCATGTTGACAATGCCAGACGGCGGCGGGCACAATGAGCGAACCAAGGCGGAGAACGACGGCGAGGCCTCGGACGGGAACGAACAGCAACCATGGAAGATGCGGCAGTGTAGTGGCAGGTGGAGGGGAGTACGAGGGCAACAACATGCGACTCAAGCTTACAAACGGTACAAAAAGCCCAAGGATTAATTGTTCATCAAATTTTTAGACAAAACCCAGATTGAACTTGGCAGTAACATCTAACCCAACCACTCGTTTTCACAGTCACAAACAAATGGATCGGGCTGATCCATAAAATCAACATCCCGTGCAAAAAAAATTATTTCAGGACCACTACAACTTGTTGTAAATAGAAGCCGAGCATGTTTAGAAGCCCATTTGTCCACCTAAAACTTCTTTTTTGCTGTTCAACGTGTCCATCCGTGAGAAATCTCTTGTTGTAAAACTTAAGCGTCATGGACAACCTCGCATTCAAAAGGAAGAATGTGACAAAGCTTCTGTTTGCCTGGTTGGATGCATTTCTTTCCATCGTTATTGTCCTCAAACGAATGTCATGAGAACTGAAAAAATCCTAGTGCTTATTACGCCACCGATTGGTTATACATTTTTCTCCATGTGATCACAGTACCTAAGTAGACATGAAGATTGAAAACAGCTGAACGGTTAATTCTAGTACAATATATACGGGCTTTCAATGTGCATGAAATCATCACCTCTCTATATAAAAATTCTCCAGAGATCGAAAGCATCACAACAAGCCAATAATTATGTTCAGATCAAAACTAGACATTCCGATATATAAGATCTTGACAGAATCCAGCAGCATTGATAGGCTATCCATGGACGAACTCTTCATTGAGCATATAACATAATATTAGTACCCAAAGTGTACTCCAGGATGATATAAAACTTATGCGCACAAATGAAAAATGCAGCTTATGATTACAAATGTGTAGATGATAATATACGGTACCTGAAAAGTGAGGAGCCAAACACCAACTTCCTGTGATCATTAAACGGATCAAGAATTACACCCAATGTCTCCAGTTCTGGCGCAGAGACAACAGTTATTTGCGAAGGTTTATAACAATTATCAAGGAGCAACCTTAGTGAATAGGCATCTTTGATGATGAGCTGCTGTCCTTCAAAACAAATTCCAATGCTTTTATGGTGAGGTGACTTTATTTGGAGACAACTGATAGGGATTTCTACTCCCAAAATAACCAGCAAGCGCTCCAGGGCAGGGCAACTGGAGTGGATGATGTTGTGCAGTGAGGCTTCCGACAGACAAACCACCACAAGTGAAAGTTTTTTTAGCAGTGGGAGTCGAAGCATTTGTACCAGATCGTCTGGTAGATGGCACCAGGCGAAGGTGGCGGTGTGGAGAGAGGAGGAAAACCGCGAGATGGACAACGGTGGTGTGGGCACGAATTCTTGGTGTGTTCATGGTATGAAACTTTCGTGGTAATGGTAGAACTCAAACTTCTGGAGTTTTCCGAATTTAGGGGATGTCAGCTAAGCGTCCATCGTGTCGGGTATGGACAGCAGGTAGCATGTCGGGATGCAGAGGCGTTGAACGGGGCCCTACTGGTGACAGGAGACGATGGCTTTGAGGAGACCAAGTTTAGGAAGGACAGATATCTAATGACGGTCGAGATTGAGGGGCGCGGTGCACCATAGAGTGCGCCACCGAGTTGAGAGGACTTGTGTGCGATAGCAATCCTTGGTGGGGAGAAGCTAGATGATCTCCTCAAGGATGACGTCTGGGAGATCGCTAATGTGGTCCACCGGAGATTCTACCGGTTCCTCAGATCCGAGTGTGTGTGTGTGTGTGGGGGGGGGGGGGGGGGGGGGCTCGCCGCTTCTCCCCGCACTGCCGGGTGCGGGATCTACAACTGGCGTCGCCGCTGGCAGGAGCCTCATCTTCTTGGCGCTGGGGACAGTCGACTCAATTTTCCTTGTGGGTGTTGCACTGAGCTCATGGGTTTGAGCAGAGTAGCCAGCGATGAGCCTAGTGGCAGTGCGAGTGGGGAAGAAGGAGGGTTGGGGTTTTCTGTAGGAGTGGAAGAAGAGGAGCAGGCATTTTCTGTACGGTTGAGGAAGAAGGTGAGCGGAGGTTTTCTGGACGAGTGAGGAAGATGGGGAGCGGGGGGAATTGGGGGGAGACGGAAGCAGGAGAGCGAACTGCAGTATAAGTGGAAGCGAGGAGGAAGGAGGGTTTTTCTAGGATCACCCCCTCTTCAAGAAATATGGGCTTCTCCTCGCAAAAAATAAAAACAAATGGGCTTTAAGATGGATATGCTTTTGTATCGGCCCAGTCGGCTACCCGTGTTTCGTACCGGTGGGCCTTGTGCTAGAGGCAACCCATTAGAGACACTCTCCAGCTCTCCAGCTTATTGCCCATTCAAAATAAAATAAGAGACGCCTCCAGCTTAATTATGCTCCTCATCGGTAACATTTTTCAACTTGAAAAAAAGTTATAGCTCCTTTTCGGGCCGGCTTGGCATCCACCAAATTAGAGGATGGTGTACTGCATGCAGACACTCACATTGGTCGTAGCGCGGAAAAATGAGGGGCCAAATAACATGCCCACAATATACATAGATTAACAGGGATTGTGGGGGATTAAATCATGTACAAGCCAAATTCCCCTCCATTCCTCTCCAAACCCCTTGGGAGGAGGTTGAACTGAACAAGGCCTAAGACTAACCACAGGGGGAGTAACTTAGGTAGTAACATAGGGCACTCCAAGAAAATTTTGCTTATGTGGCATGTAGTTAATGAGGAGAGAGATGTTTAGAGTAACATAGTAATATGTTACAGTATAAGTTACTCCCCATTGGGAGTAACTTAGGTAGTAACATAGCGCATTTCCAGATTTTTTTTGCTTATGTTGCAAGTAGTTAATGAGAAATGGTAACATAATATGTTACTATAACATAGCGCTTCCCAAGACAAGTTGAGTCTACAAGCCATTAAATGAAGCCACATATGACACTACTACTATGTTACTTTGCACTATGAAGATAGTAACTTAGACTAGTGCCATACACATGACATTAGTATAAGTTACTCCCCACTATGACCAGCCTTAAGCCTCTCCCAGTGCTCCACCATGTATAGGTGCTAAGCCTGCCACATAGGCATAAAATATGATGTGGGCAAGTTAATTAAGAAGAGAGAGACTAGTTTGGTGACCCCAGGAAGAAACGGTGCTAAGCGCGTGTACCTAGGTGGAAAGACAATTTTGAGTCTATAGCTAATTAAATGAAGCAAGCTTAGCAACAACAAACTAAGCACCTATGCATTGGAGACTTGAGTTGCTAAGCCATTTAATGCACTTAGCACCTCATCTAAGCACATTTGCATTGGAAGAGGTCTTATATATTCCATAAGGTCTCATAATATGATACTCAACTCTCTCTTTCTTCATTTAATTCTACGCCACCTAATCAAATTTGCCTACAACTAGCTGGCATGCATGAGACTATTTATAATACTCCCATTACAACCAGCCTGGTAGAATTAAAATACCTAATCTAAATGGTCGCCGCCCGATCTCTTTGTCCTCCTCCAACATCCGACAGAAGAAGAATTGTGCAAGACACTGGCTGTATTCGCCGGCGTCGCCTCGGCGGTGGCCTTCATGGGATACAATCGACGACGGCCTCCCGTGTTCTACATCTCCTTGATGATGGCGGCGGGCGGGGACGTGCTGCCCGTCATCTTGTCGACATCCGCGTAGCCGCGTTACCTCGTCGACATCCGTGGCGGCTTCTTTCTCTACCTGCATGTCCCGGCTACGCGCGCGTCGACGACGGATGGTGCAGTCGCAGACACTGGAGGCATTGTATGACGTGGCGGCGTCGAGGGCAGCGACGATGCTTGTGCCGCCGTGCTCCCCGACAAGCCGGCGTGGAGCAAGTCGGCACTCTTCCTCGAGCTGTATTGGAGAGGCCAGCTGCGGAACCACACGCTGGTTAGTGCGGCAACTGCCTCCGATGGGCTAGGCGAGGTAGGTGGAGAAGCAAGCGGCCTCGCTCATAACTGCTGGGCTCGGCGGGCCATCCAGACGGCTTTTATGCCGGAGAACTGCTCTTCCTACTCATCGGATGCCGCCGAAGGAGTGGACAAAATGGTGGAAGGAGGATCTTGGCCCGTTGGCCAGCGTCCTGCTCCTGAACGGACATGTGTGGACGGAGTTGGTTTCTCGCATTCCACGTGGGTTTAAATGTACTAGGTTTTTGAATGCGGCGAGGAGGCTGGTACAACTGGGAGTGTAGCGGGCGGCGCCCTGGGCCGGCGCGCCTCTTGAAATGGCGGACGCAGTGAGAGGTCGCGTCCGCCCTGACCCCCTTGACCGTGGACCTTGACGGTGTACGTCACCTTGTGTCCAGATCTAAGATGCCACATTTACCAGATGAATGACTCCAAGTTCGACCACCATGATGCTAGAGGTGCGAGCCGAGGAACACTGTTGGAGACACCCCCCTCAGACTAGCCACAATGGGTAGTAACATAGACTAGTAACATGCTCATGTTACTAGTCTATATGTTACTACCTCTATAGTGGGGACATGCAACACTTCATTTATTAGGCTATAGACACATCTTGCGTTGATATGTGTGATGTTACTCATACTACTAGTAACTAGCTATGTTACTCCATAATATTGCTTGCCACATTATCTACTTTATCTAGATATGTGTGATGTTACTACCTATGTTACTCCCACTTTGAGTAGTCTCATAATTTTCCTCATCATCATCTGAGTCCTAGAAGATCTCACCCACATCATCATTAGGCATGCAACCGCCTTCATAGACAACGTGCGCAGAAGGATTAGAGGCGACTGGGGACGCACCACGTCGTGGGCACTCCGTACGTGCTTGTGTGCATGCAGTGTGCGTGCTTTTCCATTGGTGCTAGCTCTAAGGCCGAGGCTGCGGTCGTCTTCGTCTCCAGATAGTTGTTGAGCAACGACGGCAAAGAGGTGCTACAAGAGATGCGTAGGCGCCGTTGTGTGCGAGCTTCGCCATAGCACGACGAACTAGACGTCACCGTAGATGGCGCACGCCTCCATGCAGCTGAGTGTGTGCGCATGCATGTGTTATTCACGTGCATTCTGTGGCCGAGTGTGTGTGCATGCATGTGTTGTGTACGTGTGTTGTGTGCTCCATGTTGTGCGCGTATGTGCATGCGTTGCATCGACATGAGTTAGTGTGTTCACGTGTGTACATGCGTGGATGCATGCGTCCTGTACATGCGTGACTTCTTGCTTGGTTATCAATATAAACTATACAATATCTTCAAATTAGCATCTTGATGTATCGTCTCTAGTGGTTAGCGAAGAGTTCATGTTCTTTTATTTTTTATGGGTGGGTAGGTGGCAAAAAACAGGGGAAAACGTGTAAGGTTCCTTGCGTACGCTCCACCACGAGGTTCCTTGCTCCTTCTCGGTCGTCGGGAATCTATGTTCTTCCACTCTTTTTTTACGTGAGCTTTGTTCATCCTTTTGCCAACACGCGAGACATCTAGCATCAAGGTGCATGTGTCATGCAAGAAAATGGAGATAATCAGATAAGCAGTGCGTAAGTGAGTCATGCACTTCGATGGCACCTACTACGCAATATTTTTTCTCCTCAATGGCACATGAATAGTGCATGTACTCAACGACGGAGCACAAGATGGTAGCCATGACATGGCCAACCCTTTTTTTGGAGAGAGTACGTACTAAATAACTCTGATCTGTCCCGTCAACTCATAGAACGACGAGAAGCTTGCTTACTATGCCTTCTCCCTTGCCAACGCGTGCGCGGTGGCTCGTAGCACGAGGAGAAAAAATTGCTTACAAGCGGTGGACGTGCAGCAGTTCATTTGGTGTCAGATTGCCAGAAGTACTACTATAGTACCATCATATTGTCCGACTTCCAGAAGAGGCGAAGAGCCAAGCGCAAGGTCACCTACTAACCTTAGGCTAGCCATAGTGGGAGTAACATAAGTAGGAGTACCTCCTCTTTTTTCCTCTAGAAACAACCACAAGAGAATATTGGATGGTAGCAGCACAGTAACTGAATCAAAAATCGAAACCAACCAATGAACTAGTACTACTGATGGTGAGCGTTTGCTAGTATCATGTACTCCGTCTGTCCATGTATATAAGGCTTAATGCGTTTTGCGAGACTAACTTTGGCCCTGTTTGGATCCATGGGTTAGAGTTAGTTTGAGCTAGTTGGGGCTCAAATAGCCCTAAAGTATCCAAACATGAGGGTTAAATTGGAGCAAGTTGCCCCAAACCCACCAAAAAAACTATCCCACCCAAGAGTCGCTAACATGTGATGAGTTAACTGACCTCAATAGACGGCAAAAACGCCAGCCCGCCGCACTTTGAGAGAGACGAGGAGCGAGAAGCGATACAAGCTGCTGGATTACTAGAGCTAGGTGTCGCATGGAGGCCAAGAAATATGGTGATACCGTAGGTTAGTCATGTAGTATGATGTAACTACATTGGGCTGCCGTGTTTCATACTCTTCCGGTCTACTGTGGAGATTATTGGTTGATTTTATATCACTGAATAATATAAAATATTATGAGTGCAGACGCTCCACCACGAGGTTCCTTGCTCCTTCTCGGTCATCGAGAATCTATGTTCTTCCACTCTCTTTTTTGACGTGAGCTTTGTTCTTCCTTTTGCCAACACGCGGGACATCTAGCGTCAAGGTGCACATGTCATGCAAGAAAATGGAGATAAGCAGTGCGTAAGTGAGTCATGCACTGCGATGGCACCTAGTGCTACGCAATATTTTCCCTCCTCGATGGCATGTGAATAGTGCATGTACTCAATGACCGAGCACGGGATGGTAGCCATGGACATGGTCGGCCCTTTTTGGAGAGAGTACTAAATACATATTAATTTTGATGTGTCCCATCAACTCGCAGAACGACGAGAAGCACATGCTGAATGACAAAGCATGGGATGGTAGCCATGGACAAGGTCAACCCTTTTTGGAGATTAATGCACTACTTTTGACGTGTTTGGGCCCCATGCTCATGTATGCCAACGTGGTACAAGTTAATTATTTTGCCAGAGTCAGCTATCACACCCTTTCGATGCCACGTCAATGGTACCCACTAGAAATAAGTTAGATTTGTTCGGTTCAACCGCCTCCCTAGGTGTTTGGAGAGGAATTGGCCAGCGCAAGGCAGTTCTATAGGTGGGCAGGCGGCTTAAGACGAGGGAGGGAAAATTCTACATTCGCAGGGGATGTGGAATTGGCTATTGGGCGGCAACATGTGGTCATCCGGTACACCATAAAGGATAAGAAGATGCATCCTATATCAGCAAGGACCAACTTCCCTACCGATAGCTCATCTAACAAAACTCTCAAGTTAACTGTGCTGAGACTGGTGTAGTCATGAGATGGGTGACCGGATGGGAAGTGGACTCGATATTAGCTAGACGGATGGGTCACTGCAAGGTCTTTGTTTTGTAATTTTTGACATTTTTTGTTTTTTTGAACACATGTTAATCGATGGTTTTTTTGAACATAACGCATCCCAAGACATATATGCTTATGTGGCATGGAGTTAATGAGGAGAGAGGTGTTTGTAGTAACATAATATGTTACCGTAACATAACGCACACCAATGCAAAATGAGTCTACAACATAATAAATGAAGGCTTGCATGACACTACATTTATGTTACTACCACTATGATGATAACATGCATATGTTACTAGTCTAAATTACTGCCCACTATGACTAGCCTTAGCATGGTTAATAATATAGTCAACTGATGGCTACAAGGAACCGCCATGTCATCTACAACCATCATCTATATGCACTCATGCAATAGTGTGGGCTATAAGGTTGGCTATTAGTACATTAGTACTTTTTTCCATCTTCTCTCTATCTCTTTCTTCACATTTATTGCATTTATTACATTATTACTTTCTTCACATTTATCTCATGCAAGAGCCTAGCTATATGCGGATTCCTAGACAGATAGAATAAATGTGAAGAAAGAGAAAAAGAGAAGGTTGAAAAAAGTAGTAATGTTATAGCCAACCTTGTAGCCCACACTACTATATGAGTGACTATAAATGATGGCTATACATGACATGGCAGTTTCTTATAGCCATCAGCTGGCTATACTATTAACCATGCTCTTAGTAGTTGACCTTGCGCTTGGCTCTTCGCCTCTTCTGGAAGTCGAATGAGAGCATGGTTAATAGTAGAGCCAGCTAATGGCTATATGACATTGCCATAGCATCTACAGTCAACCTTGTAGCCTTCAAGTATAATAGTAAGATACAAAGATGTGCTACTTCATTAATACATGGCCCACCTCTCACTCTCACATAGTGCCTAGGAGCATGTGTTGCAGCTAGCTCTTATTCTGTAGCTGGCTCATCTTCTCTCTCCTCTTCTCTTCCCTCCATGTCAGCAGAAAAACAATATTTTAATCCTTACAGCCTACTTACATAAGCTTATTATACTTGCTCTGAACTGCTGGCAATCTGAGACCAAATGAACTGCTGCACGTCCACTGTTTGTAGGCAACAGTTCCTCCTCGTGCTGCGAGCCACCATGCACGTGTTGGCGAGGGAGAAGGCGTAGTAAGAAAGCTTCTCGTCGTTCTATGAGTTGCCGCATGTTGGCAAAAGGATGAACAAAGCTCATGTAAAAAAGAGTGGAAGAACATAGATTCCCGACGACCGAGAAGGAGCAAGGAACCTCGTGGTGGAGTGTCTGACTCATAATATTTTATATTATTCAGCAATATAAAATCAACCAATCATCTCCACAGTAGACCGGAAGAGTACGAAACACGGCATCCCAGTGTAGTTACATCATACTGCATGGCTAACCCACGCTATCACCATATTTCTTGGCCTCCGTGCGACACCTAGCTCTAGTAATCCGGCAGCCCGTATCACTTCCCGCTCCTCGTCTCTCTCAAAGTGCGGCCGGCTGGCGTTATTGCCGTCTATTGAGGTCGGTTAACTCATCACATGTTAGCGACATGCCAAGAGCATTCTAAAAAAATTAGTGTACTCTATTGTTATGCCAAGAAGAGGAAGCGCTTTGACCGATGGACCAAACGAGACAGGCGTGCCATGCCACGAGTGGGTCCAGTTTCCCATTTTGAACTTGTTTGGTGTAGTAGTAACACTTGGTTTTGACTATTGATAAGATTTTATATAGGGCCTAATGTATTCTTCCAGGATGTCATTGACTATTGATAAGATTTTATATAATTTGAAAATTATATCATTTGAAGATCCTTTCATGTCCCGTTTAAAAAAATATCCTTTCACGTACGAATTTGACTGTATGCTTTGAGCAACTTGCATGTCCTATACTGCTCCTGTTTGGATACTCAACTTAGCTAGAGGTTAGACTAACTCATCACTAACCCTGAACTAATTGTAGCCAAAGAGGTTTTTGGGTGACAGGGTTAGATTGACAATAAATGCACTTAATGGAGAGAGAAAAGTGATTTTCTAGTGGGCCCAATGAGAACTATCTCCAATTAGCACCTCTTGGGTGGGATAGTTTTTTTGGTGGGATCCATGCAACTTGCTCCAATTTAACCCTCATGCTTGGATACTTTAGGGCTATTTGAGCCCCAACTAACTCAAACTAACTCTAACCCATGGATCCAAACAGGGCCAAAGTTAGTCTCATAAAACACATTAAGCCCTATATACATGGACAGACGGAGTACATGATACTAGCAAACGCTCACCATTAGTAGTACTAGTTCATTGGTTGGTTTCAATTTTTGATTCAGTTACTGTGCTGCTACCGTCCAATATTCGCGTGTGGTTGTTTCTAGAGGAAAAAAGGAGGTACTAGTACTTACTGTGGGAAAGGTGAAGTGATGGTTGCTCCGTCCGAGCAACTTATTACTCTGGGAATATGGGAGTACCAGCGGATTCAACGAATAGAGAAATGATGGTTGCTTTGTCCGAGCAACTTACTATGGCGAAGGTGGGGCTCTATGATATGACTGCTCACTAGTCATTACTACTGCGGCACAACGACCGGGGTGAATCTTTCCCTGTAGTTGTGCACTCAATATTGCTACATGGTAGGTGGAGCCGATGAAGGATGTCCCACATGTCAGCGAAACGAAGTTGAATTGTTTCTGGCATTGCTATCAATCCTTCAGGATTTGTTTATATGTACGCATAATTTTAATAAAATTTTACTGTGATGCTATGAAGGTTTCAACTTTGGTTCCCGCAGGAAAAAAGGTTTCAACTTAGGATTCATGTGTCCTCTTGCCTCAAGATTATCTCGTTACAACATTCCATCAAATACAAATGAAACTACCATGGCTGCTAATGCATCTCAATGGTTCGCAAATTAGTGCCAATATTCACATCACAACCGAAGACAAAGTTGTGAGAAGGTGTACAAATAAAGAAAAATATATAATTGATCGATGTTGTTCATAGGCATGGCTCCATTTCCTGGGCACAATGTTCATTGGTTGGCAGCTAGTTTCACCCAGCTCTGTAGCCAAAAAAGAGGTGTATTGAGGACACCACAATCCGATCATTTTGTGCAGCTCCACTACAATCGAGCTGACCATCCCGGTTTGCAAAGATATCCAGTCAGTGTGATCACAATAATAGTGAAACTAGTTGATGAAACATAACACACACAAATAGAAGCCGATCACCTCTGTGATCTCTCTTTAGGAATAACTACTTGTTGGAGAAGATTAGGCACGGGGTTGGATGAGGAGGATAGCAAAATCAATATCCCTTTCCGCAGTCCCACAAAAATGTAAAAATGTTGCCCGTGTGACATTTTGGCGGAACTGCACAAAACACTCTTAAGAAAAAAGTGATTTGTGCAGTTCGCCAAAAGGTCGCAATATCAACGAGGTGAAATGGATAGCCCTGTTTGCAAAAGGAGGTAGAAAGGAAACAATTACTTCCCAATAACATGAGTTGAAGACACACACGCCGACAAAAAAAGAAGCATATTCCATGTAATAAGGGAAAGATAGAAGCATGGTGGTTTATCAAAAATGGTTTGAGGACGAGATTGCAAGATGGAAAGTACGCCGGCCGAGATACGTTTTAAGCAAACAACTAAAGAAGATCCACATGCAGCAATGTGGGAAGATGGGCAGTGGAGCAAGGCCGAAGGAAGCCGTACCTGAGGATAGTCGGGATGTTACTAGGAGGACGCCGACGGCCGGGATCTGCCCATATTGTGGCAGCTAGCAAGTGGCGAAGGCCCTACCACGCCGGAGCTTGGTTAGAGAGAACGACGGGTACCGCGGATCGGGACATGCTGCCTCAACGCCGTCGAATGGAGAAATGATGCACATCCTCCCTTTCCGCTGGCGGACGGGCTGCGGCCGGATCACTGACCAACGATGTGTGTGAGAGAGATGCCACCGCCGCCTTGTGTGAGATGGTGTGATGAGAGACAAACCCCGACAGGCAGGCTTCGTTGTATATAGTGGAGCAGATTTTTCCATTTCCCCCACGACAATCATTTTATATTCTGTACGTGCCATTGAGGAATATATAACTTTATTTAATACTAACGCGTCAAGTCGAACTTTGTTCCGTCTAGCGTGGTACCTGACCCTCCTTCGAGTAAACAACCGCTACACGCGTCAAATTATCATGTGTGCTGCCTTTTCGTACAGAAACGAACTCCACCGTGTACCCGTGCGGGTGTGGCCGGGAACGAGACGTGAGCACGTGTGTCCTGGGTGCACCTCTTCTTTAGGTGCAGGTACGTACGTGGGTGGGTGGGAGAGAGATGGTTTGTGCAAAACAGAGGCAATGTGTTGATGATATCTCAAACAAAAAAACGTAACATATGCAATGTGTGTGAAATAGAGTCATGGATATATCATATATAGAGGGAGCGATCCACGAGAAGAGAGTGGGGGGATCATCGGCGTGAGATATTGATAGAATCGAAAATAGGGATGAAGTGTGTGGCTGCGCGATCGATAAAGAGTGCCATCGAATTTGTGTTTGCCCACGTCAAAGATACAGGGTGGCTGGCCTACTGGAATTTGAGAGGGCAGAGGTGCAGTTTTTCTCTATGGCATGGATACCTACCTACAACGTTCGACTATCGGTGTGTGTGTGGGGGGGGGGGCAGAGACCTAACTATAGAGAGGTAGATCGACTAGTATATGTGTGGAGAAGGAGAGAGACCTAGCTATGTATTGAGGGAGATCGATCGACATCCATGCATATGTGTAGTAGAGGAATAAGGTTGGGAGAAAGACAAAGGTAGAGTGTTGGAGGGTTGGTGGTGGAGTGGCGTCTCACAAATGGAGGGAGAGGCCTGCTAGACAAACAAAGGGTACGAGTGCAATATCAATAAGAGAGGGCTGGGGATGTTTGTCTGTCTATGGACGTGCGTGTGAGAGACGGGTCGGGAGGTATGCAAGGATGATGAGGGGAGACGATATGGTTGTGGTAAGCATACGTAACTACATAGGAAGATCAATCGTCGTGTGTCCGAGAAAGGGAGAGACATAACTAGTGAGGTAAGTCTATCGGTGCGTGGGGAAAACGAATTATAGTCAACCTGGCTATATGTAGGGAGATCGGTACGTATACATGCATGCATGTGTTAGAAGCAAATAAGGTCCGGAGAGACAGACAGGGGGAGATGGGTGCGGCTGGGAGGTGGTGCGACAGGCCTACCATGTCGAGGGGGAGAAGTGTGCGAGTATGAGATCGATGAAAAGAGGGGTGGGAGTGTGCACCTACGTGGAACCGTATTGGACATAGGGGGCATGGACGGTGAGAAGAGAAGAGGGGGAAGTATGTGTTTGTGGTAGGCACACTTGGCTAGAGAGGTATATCGACCGGTGTGTGCCGGAAAGAAGGAGCCGGGGGGCCTACACACACCGCGGGTGAACGACCTAAAGAGAAATAAGGAACATGCGCGATGGAGGGGACGCTCAGGGAGGGTGAGAGGGGGCGGGTGTGTGCATGCACGATAGAAAGTTAGTGCTAGCTAGCTACAAAGAGAAGAGGATCGTGAAGGTGTAAAAGACGAGCAGAGATCATAATTCATTATGAAAAAGTGGATACAGATACTTGAAGAAGATATCATAATGTAGAACATTGATTATAATTTGGGCTAATGTGTGGCTTTTGCAGCTCAGGGCTAAATACTCATCATAATGTAGGGGGCAGGGCACTATACTTTGTGTGATAAACACGGTGTATGTATGGAACATGGTTTAGATTATGAATATATAGTTAGTACATCAAATGTACTATTATTTGGAATCAACATCAAGTGTATTAAAAAAATTGAATTCGAGTTCATGTAGTACACATAGTTCATATCTATGTCTATAGTAATCATGTGGTGTGTTGTTAAGGTAATACATGAATGGTGGTTGAAGTCGGCAACAATCATGATTATAGATTCTTATTGAAATAGAGAAACGAATTCAAATTTAGTTCGAATTGCAGCGGTAGTATAGACATTTGGAATGCACTAAAATGTTGGTATGAGTAGGTTACATGCATTATACAGCCACCAAAAAAATTTAATTGGACATAACATGTTGGTATGAGTAGCTTTGAATAGCATTTGTATAGTAAAACGGGACAAGACTCTCTTTGTGTGGTGTGAATAGTTTTATTTTTTTCATTTTTTTCGTTGAGGGAAGTGTGAATTGATTTGGTATGTACAAGTACAATATTACACGTTAGGCTTGTCCCTAAAATTCAACCCGCGCCTTGTTATATCCCGAAAATTCATATATTGTGCTCCCAAAACTGGCGCCTTCACAACCCGCGCCTTGCTTTCCCGAAAATACAACGCGCACAAAAACTCCCTCCAGCTGCCAAATACCGACATGCGAAATCCCCCTTATAACCCTGAGCCGAAAGGGCCGCTAGTTCAAATCGGTGGGGGTACTTTTGTAACACACCCTACATTTTGGACAAGTGCGTCCCTAAGTCATGGTTCCCCCTCCCATCGCCTCCTTTTCGCAATTCGAAATCCTATGCCGCCATAACCTCTCTGCTCTAGCCGCGAAACCCCACCCTCCTCCGTCCGCCACCTCACCGCTGCCCAGCCGGAGCCTCTTCCCTGACGACGTCGTCCACCGCAACAGCTCGACGTCCCTCATCCACCTCCCCGGATGAGGATCCGTCGTCCATCTCGTTGTCCCGCCGGTTCAGCCGCCCCGTCCTCCACCTCCAAGGAGCTGCTCCGACGATCGCCTCGTCTATCACGGCTGCTCCAACCCCATAGCGCCTCCTTAACCTGCTCCACCGGAACCGTAGCATCCTCGCCGACTCCTCGGACAAAGTCGAGGCCTACTCGGCGCCACTAATGAGGTTGTACACTCATCGCATCGCACCTTCTCCTTAACTCGACCTCTCGGCACCGACTGTGCTCCATCCCGCACCCCCATGGAGTGGCTACCTCGAAGCCGACGCCGCGGGCAACATCTCCACGGCGGCTCTCCCCTAGTGCGAGGCCCCTTCAGCGGCGGTGTCCATACCAGCCAGATCTTCTGCTGCTACTTCGGTTCTCGCTCGCTCGCTCGCACTGCTGCTACTCCGGCTCTCGCTCGCTCGCGCAGTAGCTGCTGCTGCTCCGGCTCTCGCTCGCTCGCGCTGCTGCTGCTCTCCCCCTCACTCGTGCTGCTGTTCTGCTCCAATTTAGCTACACTTCAGTCGACTGTATCGACTTTTGGGTCAGTCGATTTTCAGGGGGGGGCTCGCAGGAGTTAAGGAAGAACCACCCGCAGCGGGGAGGGGGGCTCGCCAGTGAGGTACCCCACTATCTATCTCAGGGTTCATGGTGGGGGCGGTGGTCGTTGACGGTGGGGGCGGTGGCCGTGGGGATCGCCGAGAAAAAGCTCGGCGGGGGGGGGGGGGGCTAGAGGGACGGACCGGGCGACGATGGACCGGCGGTGGGGAGTTGTTTCGGGGCGGTAGGGGGACGGCCGACCGACGGTGGGGAGTTGTTTCGGGGTGGCGAGGCGGCGATGGACTGGCAGTGGGGAGTTGTTTCAGGGCGGCGAGGCGGCGCGGGGGCCGGTGGTGGCTGGCGGCTGCTACGTCTTGAGCTTGCGTTGGTTTTCCCCGAAGAGGAAGGGATGATGCAGCAGAGTAGCGTAAGCATTTCCCTCAGTTTTTGAGAACCAAGGTATCAATCCAGTAGGAGGCCACGCTCAAGTCCCTCGTACCTGCACAAAACGATAGCTACTCGCAACCAACTCGATTAGGGGTTGTCAATCCCTTCACGGCCACTTACGAGAGTGAGATCTGATAGATATAATATTTTTGGTATTTTTGATATAAAGATGCAAAGTAAAAAGTAAAGGCAAAGTAAAAATCAAAGCAAGATTAAAGTGATGGAGATTGATATGATGAGAATAGACCTGGGGGCCATAGGTTTCACTAGTGGCTTCTCTCAAGAGCATAAGTATTCTACGGTGGGTGAACAAATTACTGTTGAGCAATTGACAGAATTGAGCATAGTTATGAGAATATCTAGGCATGATCATGTATATAGGCATCACGTCCGTGACAAGTAGACCGAAACGATTCTGCATCTACTACTATTACTCCACTCATCGACCGCTATCCAGCATGCATCTAGAGTATTAAGTTAAAAGCAGAGTAACGCCTTAAGCAAGATGACATGATGTAGAGAGATAAATTCATGCAATATGAAATAAACCCCATCTTGTTATCCTCGATGGCAACGATGCAATACGTGCCTTGCTGCCCCTTCTGTGACTGGGAAAGGACACCGCAAGATCGAACCCAAAGCTAAACACTTCTCCCATGGCAAGAACTACCAATCTAGTTGGCCAAACCAAATGGATAATTCGAAGAGACTTGCAAAGATAACCAATCATACATAAAAGAATTTAGAGAATATTCAAATATTATTCATAGATAGACTTGATCATAAACCCACAATTCATCGATCTCAACAAACACACCGCAAAAAGAAGATTACATCGAATAGATCTCCACGAGAGAGGGGGAGAACTTTGTATTGAGATTCAAAGAGAGAGAAGAAGCCATCTAGCTACTAACTGTGGACCCGAAAGTCTGAGGTAAACTAGTCACACTTCATCGGAGGGGCTAGGATGACGTAGAAGCCCTCCGTGATGACGGCCCTCTTCCGGCGGAGCTCCGGAACAGGCCCCAAGATGGGATCTCGTGGATACAGAAAGTTGCGGCGGTGGAGTTAGGTTTTTGGCTCCTGTTCTGATCGTTTGGGGGTACGTAGGTATATATAGGAGGAAGGAGTACGTCGGTGGAGCACCGAGGGGCCCATGAGGCAGGGGGCGCGCCCTAGGGGGGGGGCGCTCCCACCCTCGTGACCTCCTCTTTGACTCCTTGGAGTAGGGTCCAAGTTTCCTGGATCACGTTTGGTGAGAAAATCACGTTCCCGAAGATTTTATTTTGTTTGGACTCCGTTTGATATTCTGTTTCTCCGAAACACTGAAATAGGCAAAAAATAGCAATTCTGGGCTGGGCCTCCGGTTAATAGGTTAGTCCCAAAAATAATATAAAAGTGGAAAATAAAGCCCAATATAGTCCAAAACAGTAGATAATATAGCATGGAGCAATCAAAAATTATAGATACGTTGGAGACGTATCAGGCATCTCCAAGCTTAATTCCTGCTCGTCCTCGAGTAGGTAAATGATAAAGATAGAATTTTTGATGCGGAGTGCTACTTGGCATAATTTCAATGCAAATCTTCTTAATTGTGGTATGAATATTCAGATTAGAAAGATTCAAGACAAAAGTTTATATTAACATAAAAATAATAATACTTCAAGCATACTAACAAAGCAATTATGTCTTCTCAAAATAACATGGCCAAAGAAATTTATCCCTACAAAATCATATAGTCTGGCTATGCTCCATCTTCACCACACAAAGTATTTAAAGCATGCACAACCCCGATGACAAGCCAAGCAATTGTTTCATACTCTAACTTTTTCAAAACTTTTTCAATCTTCACGCAATACATGAGCATGAGCCATGGATATAACACTATAGGTGGAATAGAATAGTGGTTGTGGATAAGACAAAAAGGAGGGGAAGATAGTCTCACATCAACTAGGTGTATCAACGGGCTATGGAGATGCCCATCAATAGATATCAATGTGAGTGAGTAGGGATTGCCATGCAATGGATGCACTAGAGGTATAAACGTATGAAAGCTCAACAAAATAAACTAGTGGTGTGCATCCAGCTTGCTTGCTCATGAAGACCTAGGGCAATTTGAGGAAGCCCATCATTGGAATATACAAGCCAAGTTCTATAATGTAAAATTCCCACTAGTATATAAAAGTGACAACATATGAGACTCTCTATATGAAGAACATGGTGCTACTTTGAAGCATAATATATGAGACTCGCTATATCATGGTGCTACTTTGAAGCACAAGTGTGGAAAAAGATAGTAGCATTGCCCTTTTTTATTTTTTTGGGCCCTCTTTTTTTCTTTGGCCTCCCCCCTTTTTTGGGATAATGCTCTATTGAATGATGATCATCACACTTCTATTTATTTACAACTCAATGATTACAACTCGATACTAAAACAAAGTATGACTCTATATGGATGCCTCCGGCGGTGTACCGGGATATGCAATGAATCAAGAGTGACAAGTATGAAAAAATTATGAACGATGGCTTTGCCACAAATACTATGTCAACTACATGATCATGCTAAGCAATATGACAATGATGAATGTGTCATGATGAACTAGATGGTGGAAAGTTGCATGGCAATATATCTCGGAATGGCTATGGAAATGCCATAATAGGTAGGTATGGTGGCTGTTTTGAGGAAGGTATATGGTAGGTGTATGATACCGGCGAAAGGTGCACGGTATTAGAGAGGCTAGCAAAGGTAGAAGGGTGAGAGTGCGTATGATCCATGGACTCAACATTAGTCATAAAGAACTCATATACTTATTGCAAAAATCTAGAAGTTATCAAAGCAAAGTACTACGCACATGCTCCTAGGGGGATAGATTGGTAGGAAAAGACCATAGCTCGTCCCCGACCGCCACTCATAAGGAAGATAATCAATAAATAAATCATGCTCCGACTTCATCACATAACGGTTCACCATACATGCATGCTACGGGAATCACAAACTTTAACACTAGTATTCTTTAAATTCACAACTACTCAACTAGCATGACTTTAATATTATCACCTCCATATCTCAAAACAATTATCATGCTTCAATCTTTTCTTAGTATTCAACACACTCAAAAGAAAGTTTCACAAATCTTGAATACCAAGAATATTATTATTAAGCAAATTACCATGATATTAAGACTCTCAAAATAATTTAAGTGAAGCATGAGAGATCAATAGTTTCTTTAAAATAAATCCACCACCGTGCTCTAAAAGATCTAAGTGAAGCACATAGAGCAAAATTATAACGCTCAAAAGATATAAATGAAGCATATAGAGCAAAACTACTTAGCTCAAAAGATATAAGTGAAGCACATAGAGTATTTTATCAAATTTTAATTCATGGATGGCTCTCTCAAAAGGTGTGTACAGCAAGGATGATTGTGGCATACTAAGACACAAAGACACAAATAATACAAGACGCTCCAAGCAAAACACATATCATGTTGGTGAATAAAAATATAGCTCCAAGTAAATTACCGATGGAAGTGGACGAAAGAGGGGATGCCTTCCGGGGCATCCCCAAGCTTTGACTTTTTGGTGTCCTTGGATTATCTTGGGGGTTCCATGGGCATCCCCAAGCTTAGGCTCTTGCCACTCCTTGTTCCATAATCCATCAAATCCTTACCCAAAACTTGAAAACTTCACAACACAAAACTCAAAATAGAAAACTCGTGAGCTCCGTTAGCGAAAGAAAACAAAAGACCACTTCAAGGTACTGTAATGAACTCATTCTTTATTTATATTGGTGTTAAACCTACTGTATTCCAACTTCTCTATGGTTTATAAACTATTTTACTAGCCATAGATTCATCAAAATAAGCAAACAACACACGAAAAACAGAATCTGTCAAAAACAGAACAGTCTGTAGTAATCTGTAGCCAGCGCAAGATCTGGAACCCCAAAAATTCTAAAATAAATTGCTGGACGTGAGGAATTTATCTATTAATCATCTGAAAAAATAATTAACTAAATATCACTCTTCAAATAAAAATGACAGCAGTTCTCGTGAGCGCTAAAGTTTCTGTTTTTTACCGCAAGTTCAACAAGACTTTCCCCAAGTCTTCCCAACGGTTCTACTTGGCACAAACACTAATTAAACACAAAAAACACAACCAAAACAGAGGCTAGATAATTTATTTATTACTAAACAGGAGCAAAAATCAAGGAATAAAAATAAAATTGGGTTGCCTCCCAACAAGCGCTATCGTTTAACGCCCCTAGCTAGGCATAAAAGCGAGGATAGATCTAGGTATTGCCATAGTAGTAAGATAGATTATTAAAACTCATTTCATATTCTCTACGTTCGGCAGCAAGTTTTCTTTGAGGCAAGCAAAAGTAATCAAAAGGGCTAAATTTAACGCGACAAAAGTCCCCAAGATCAACCTTGGGAGGTATAGGTTCCTCCTGTGGTCCTTCATAATGCACAACCAATTCATCATTATAAGCATTCTTTTGACAGAACTTTGTGAGCCTATATTCAAGAGAATATCCCAGTTCATTATTTTGAATAGCCAAATCATCATTAAGTTCAGAAATTATGTCAACTAAAACATTGGTAGGAACCCTTTTTCTAAGATTTTCATTGAAAGCAACATAGTCTAGAGATTGAAAACACATTATTTCTTCTTGATCAAAGAGGATAGTCTCTATGGGAGGACGGCAAGCGTCCACCCTATAATGCGCAAAGATTTCTTTGGCCTCTTTTATTATGAATCTAAACTCATGACCCAAAAAGATAGTAGCGGCACGCTTAACAGAAGAATGCTCAATATTAGAAAATTCCAGAAAAATCCTTTGTATGGAAGGATGCATGTGCATGAATTGTCTTTCAAGTTCAACTACAAGAATGGCAATAGCGTCCGCAAGACTACTAGTTCTGTGAAGGATAGAACTACACATAGAAGGTAAAGCACCGGCACAAGTAAAGAAATCTTGAATAACTCCTTTTCCAATAATATTACCACTACCAACACGGAATTTTTCTGTATGAAAGATGGTAGGTTCTTTAGCGGGAGCATCAGAATTTTTCATTATATTATTATTGTCCATATCGACAATAATTTCCCCAATTTCAGACATATAGGCAGAGGGTAAAGGACTAGACATAATGACAAGCAAACTAACTAACACACGAGCAAACAAAGGCAAACGGGCAAAAGAGGCAAATAGAGAGGGAGGATAGAGAGAGAGAGGGCGAATAAAACGGTAAGGGTGAAGTGGGGGAGAGGAAAACGAGAGGCAAATGGCAAATAATGTAATGCGAGAGATAGGGATTGCGATGGGTACTTGGTATGTTGACTTTTTGCGTAGACTCCCCGGCAACGGTGCCAGAAATCCTTCTTGCTACGTCTTGAGCTTGCGTTGGTTTTCCCTGAAGAGGAAGGGATGATGCAGCAGAGTAGCATAAGCATTTCCCTCAGTTTTTGAGAACCAAGGTATCAATCCAGTAGGAGGCCAGGCTCAAGTCCCTCGTACCTGCACAAAACGATAGCTACTCGCAACCAACTCGATTAGGGGTTGTCAATCCCTTCACGGCCACTTACGAGAGTGAGATCTGATAGATATAATATTTTTGGTATTTTTGATATAAAGATGCAAAGTAAAAAGTAAAGGCAAAGTAAAAAAGCAAAGCAAGATGAAAGTGATGGAGATTGATATGATGAGAATAGACCCGGGGGCCATAGGTTTCACTAGTGGCTTCTCTTAAGAGCATAAGTATTCTACGGTGGGTGAACAAATTACTGTTGAACAATTGACAGAATTGAGCAGATTTATGAGAATATCTAGGCATGATCATGTATATAGGCATCACATCCATGACAAGTAGACCGAAACGATTCTGCATCTACTACTATTACTCCACTCATCGACTGCTACCCAACATGCATCTAGAGTATTAAGTTAAAAACAGAGATGTAGAGAGATAAATTCATGCAATATGAAATAAACCCCATCTTGTTATCCTCGATGGCAACGATGCAATACGTTCATTGCTGCCCCTTCTGTCACTGGGAAAGGTGTAGGATCTTGAAGTAGATGTGTCTAGAGGGGGGGTGATTAGACACTTAATGCTAAAGTTGCAATTTTTAAGCTTTTTCGGTTTAAGTGGAGTTTAGGCATAATTTCAACATTCACAATACATATCAAGCAAGTATGCAAAGAGTGTATAGGCAGCGGAAAGTAAAGCATGCAACTTGCAAGAATGTAAAGGGAAGGGTTTGGAGAATTCAAACGCAATTGGAGACACGGATGTTTTTCCCGTTGTTCGGATAGGTGGTGCTATCCTACATCCACGTTGATGGAGACTTCAACCCACGAAGGGTAACGGTTGCGCGAGTCCATGGAGGGCTCCACCCACGAAGGGTAATGGTTGCGCGAGTCCAACGGAGGGCTCCACCCACGAAGGGTCCACGAAGAAGCAACCTTGTCTATCCCACCATGGCCATCGCCCACGAAGGACTTGCCTCACTAGCGGTAGATCTTCACGAAGTAGGCGATCTCCTTGCCCTTACAAACTCCTTGGTTCAACTCCACAATCTTGTCGGAGGCTCCCAAGTGACACCTAGCCAATCTAGGAGACACCACTCTCCAAGAAGTAACAAATGGTGTGTTGATGATGAAACTCCTTGCTCTTGTGCTTCAAATGATAGTCTCCCCAACACTCAACTCTCTCTCATAGGATTTGGATCTGGTGGAAAGAAGGTTTGAGTGGAAAGCAACTTGGGGAAAGCTAGAGATCAAGATTCATATGGTAGGAATGGAATATCTTGGCCTCAACACATGAGTAGGTAGTTCTCTCTCAGAAATAGGATGCTGGAAGTGTAGGCTTAGTCTGATGGCTCTCTCACGAATGAAGAGGAGGTGGAGGGGTATATATAGCCTCCACACAAAATCCAACCGTTACACACAGTTTTCAATCTCGGTGGGACCGAATCAACAAACTCGGTCGGACCGAAATAGCAAACCTAGTGACCGTTAGAGATTTTAGTGGGACCGACTGGATCAACTCGGTGGGACCGATGTGCTAGGGTTAGGGTAAAACCAAAACTCGGTTTGACCGATTACTCAAACTCGGTGGGGCCGATTTGGGTAATAAGTGAAACAGAGAGTTGGCCAAGCAAACTCGGTGGGACCGATTGCATATCTCGGTGGGACCGAGAATATTGCAATAGGTAACAGAGAGTTTGCAAGCCCATCTCGGTGAGACCGAGATCCCATCGGTGAGACCGAACTGATTAGGGTTTGGCAGTGGCTATGACAAGTGAAACTCGGTGGCGTCGGATAGGAAGAATCGATAGGTCCGAGTTTGGCTTTGGGTTTTAGGTCATATGTGGAAGTGGGAAAGTAGCTGAGGATTTTGGAGCATATCATTAAGCACTTGAAGCAAGAGGCTCATTAAGCAACACCTCATCCCTCCTTGATAGTATTGGCTTTTCCTATGGACTCAATGTGATCTTGGATCACTAAAATGTAAAATGAAGAGTCTTGAGCTTTAAGCTTTAGCCAATCCTTTGTCCTTCGCATCTTGGAGAACTTCCCACAACCTTTAGTCCATGCCACTCCATTGTTGAACTTATCTGAAACAAACATTAGTCCAACAAGAGATATGTTGTCATCAATTATCAAAACCACCTAGGGAGCACTTGTGCTTTCAATCTCCCCCTTTTTGGTAATTGATGGCAACATACATCAAAGCTTTAGATAAAGATATAAAGAATAGCAAGTAAAGCTTTGGAAGGACATGTAACAAACATAGGCTCCCCCTTACATGTATGCAATCATATGAATAAAATATAGAAGCATGTGAGAGCATAATCATGACAGTGTAGGCAATGTGTTACATGTATCTTGGCCATATGCATCAGAGCAAAAGATTATCAAGGAAAATATCTTCATGCTTACGAGTCCTTCTTGCAAATAGTATGTACATAAGCAAGAATCCCTCATACTCATGATTTTGATGCATACACTTACCTTGTAGTCTTTGAGTAGGCTTAGGATGGAATGAACCTGCACAAACAAAGTTAGATAACATAGGTACATCCACTAGCGAGAGCAAACAAAAGAAACCACAAGAATACCAAGACTGGGATGACATGTAGAGAGTAAGTACTAGGTACTACATTGAATTCAACATGTCCCCAAGAGTAAATATATGCAATGAATTTGAATGATTTCTTTCCCTTAGGTGTCTTGCTCCCCCTGAATCTTTCATGGGATATTGGGAGAAGATAGGGAACAGAAAATCAGAGCTGAAAGATACAACTGGATAGAACTTAATGCAAATAAGCGTATATGAACATGTCTTTCCCCCAAAAAGACATGTGACATCTCTCCTCTTGAACATCAAGCATCTGGGATCCTTGAGTATTTTCTTTCCCTGGAAATCTCTCTCTCCCCCTTAATAACATCTGGGAAATCTCTCTCTCCCCCTTAACAACATCTGGGATCCTTGAGACTTTCTCTCCCCCTTGAGCTTCCCTTAACAACATCTGGGATCCTTGAGACTTTCTCTCCCCCTTGAGCTTTGATGTGATCTCTTTCTCCTCCTTTGACATCAATTTACAAGAAGGGCTTTCTGGAATCCGTCGTATAGGTTTGGTCCTTGAGACTCAGCACAAAGCAAAGGATAAAATTGTGATGCTTGTAGAGGACAAGATTCATTGAGTGGAGCTGGATCAGAAGAAATGTAGAACAAGTGGCAAACTGTTTTTCTGATTGCAAAGTCGGTGGCACCGAGTGGCACATTCGGTGGTACCGAAAGGATTCGGTTGGACCGAAAATTACAAGTCGGTGAAACCGAGTTTACACAGAGAAAAACATTTGTCACCTCAGCTCACTAGACATGTAGGATCTCACAAAGATTTGCAATGAATTACCTGAAGGATTTTCAAGGAATTGAATGCAGAAAATGCAGACCAAAATCAAAAAGAAAAGAGAAGAAACTGAAAGATCTAGATGAAGTTTTTCTTTGTTTTTGAAAAAGAGAAAGAAAATAAATATGCATGAGACAAATGCAATAACACAAAGAAAGAACACAAGAGAGCTTCATCTAGAGTTGGGCGGTGACATAGTCTCCTATGTTAGAGTATATTGACTTAGGAGTCAAGTGAGAACACTTGATCATAGGTCATACTCATCGTTTAAGCTCAAAAATGGGGTTACCATTTTTCGTTTGAGCATCTTGATGTATTCACATCTTGTTGAGTTGCTTTGACTCATGTCTTGGAGTAAAGCTTCTCTAAGATGGAATAACATACCTTGGGTGGTGGTGTGGTTCTTGCTCATGTAGTTGAACTTGTGTGGGTGCTCAAGGTTGATGTAGCTCATCAAGAGTTGGGAGCACCACTTGGAGTTTGAGTTCATCTTCCTACATGGGTTAGTTCTTGCAAGGAAAAGCACTTGTGTATCCAAAAATGACAATCATGAAGCTCAACATAGAATTTGTCAAAGGATATGTTTGAATGGTTTTGTGCTTCCTTGTCTTCAACCACCATTATGTAGAGTCTTGGTGATGTAGAGATTGCTCAAGATGTGAGTGAGTCACAATCTCATGGAATTAGATTCAACCAAGCACCTACATGGGTTAGACAACATGCAAGGTGCAAATATATCCAAGACATAAGATAGTTATCATAAGAGATATATCATGGATTAGTCATAAGCTCATGTCTTGCATGTATCCAATGGAGTTTCTACTCCAAGTTCGAAGCATCAATAATGTTCAATTCACCTCTCAACCTGCAAAACACTTTCTCATCAAGTGGTTTAGTGAATATATCCGCTAATTGCTTATCGGTGCGAACATGCTTAAGATTAATGTCACCCTTAGCAACATGATCTCGAATGAAATGATGACGAACTTCAATATGCTTAGTTCGAGAATGTTGTACAGGATTATGACCAATTTTGATAGCACTTTCATTGTCACAAAGCAATGGAACATGTTTCACATAGATCCCATAATCTTTAAGAGTTTGGGTCATCCAAAGCAATTGAGCACAACATGAACCAGCGGCAATGTATTCCGCTTCGGCGGTGGATAAGGACACCGAGTTTTGTTTCTTGGAAGACCAAGACACAAGAGATCTACCAAGAAATTGACAAGTACCCGAAGTGGACTTTCTATCAACCTTGTCTCTGGCATAATCCGAGTCGGAATAGCCAACAAGATCAAAAGAGGACCTCTTAGGATACCAAATGCCAAAATTTGGTGTATGGATTAAGTATCTCACTATCCTTTTCACAGCCTTAAGATGACATTCTTTAGGAGCAGCTTGATATCGTGCACACATGCACACACTTAGCATAATATCGGGACATGAAGCACATAGGTATAACAATGAACCAATCATAGAGCGATAAACCTTTTGATCAACCGATTCACCATCTTTGGTTAAATCATTATGTCCACTCGTAGGCATGGGTGTAGACATACCTTTGCATTCTTGCATATTGAACTTCTTGAATACGTCCTTGGTGTACTTTGTTTGAGAGACAAATGTACCTTCCTTAGTTTTCTTGATTTGCAAACCGAGAAAGAATTTGAGTTCACTCATCATAGACATCTCAAACTTCTCTGACATTAGCTTTCCAAACTTTTCACTAAAGAGAGGGTTAGTTGAACCAAATATGATATCATCAACATAAATTTGGCATACAAATAGTTCTCCATTAACCCTTTTAGTAAAAAGAGTAGAATCAATTTTACCAATTTCAAAACCACTTGCAATAAGGAACTTGGTCAAGCATTTATACCATGCTCTAGGAGCTTGTTTAAGACCATAAAGAGCTTTGTGAAGTTTGTAAACATGATTTGGTTTCTTAGGATTGATGAAGCCGGGAGGTTGTTTGACATAAACTTCCTCCTCTATTTCACCATTTAGAAAAGCACTTTTGATGTCCATTTGGTACAAGGTGATATTATGGTGATTAGCATAGGCAAGTAAGATGCGAATGGACTCAAGTCTAGCAACGGGAGCATATGTCTCACCATACTCCATACCTTCGACTTGTGTGTACCCTTGGGCGACGAGACGTGCTTTGTTGCGAACCACTTGTCCATCTTCATCTTGCTTGTTGCGAAACACCCATTTGGTACCAATGATGTTATGGTTGTTGTCGGGCTTCTCAACCAATGTCCAAACTTGGTTTCTCTCAAAGTTGTGTAGCTCTTCATGCATAGCGTTTATCCAATCCGGATCTTCCAATGCTTCTTCAACCTTCATAGGTTCAATGCTAGAGATGAATGAATAGTTTTCACAAAAGTTAGCTAAACGAGTCTTTGAGCGAGTGATTCTCCCGGTTTGTATATCGTTGAGGATTTGCTCGACGGGATGATCTTTGGCAATTCTTGCTCGAACTCGTGGGAGCTTTTGCTTGGGTCTTCATTGAACGTCTTCTTCATCTTGTTCTTCTTCTTGGCCTTCTTCATTGTTGACGTCGTCGTTCTCTTGTCGTGGTGGAGAAGGAGGTTGTTGATGTTCGTCTTGATGCATTTCCTTGTCTTCTTCATCTTGGTGTGTCCCACTTGTGGATGCTTCCGTATCAATTCTTGGTTCACCTTGTCGTGAAGTGGAAGCTTCCACTTGGACGGATGATGTACTCTCCTTCACCTCCGTTGGACGAACTTTGCCTATGGACAAGTCTTGGATTGCTTCTGAAGGGTCTTTGTCTCCTACATCAATTGGCAATTGCTCTACTTGCGAGCCATTAGATTCATCAAACTTCACATCTACCGTCTCTTCAACCTTTCGGGTGAAATTGTTGTAGACACGGTAAGTGTGAGAGTTTGAGCCATAACCGAGTAGGAAACCTTCATGAGATTTAGGAGCAAACTTTGAACGATGATGCTTATCAAGAATGTAGCACTTTGAGCCGAATACTCGAAAGTATCCAACTTAGGGTTTGTTACCGGTGAGAAGCTCGTATGCCGTCTTGCCGAGTAGCTTGTGAAGATACAAGCGATTTGTTGCGTGACAAGCTGTCTCAACCGCTTCTACCCAAAAGTGTTTCGGCGTCTTGTATTCATCAAGCATCGTTCTTGCCATCTCGATGAGCGTCCGGTTCTTCCTCGCAACAACTCCATTTTGTTGAGGTGTGTACGTAGCCAAGAACTCATGTGAAATCCCTTCTTCGTCAAGAAAGGTGTCCACATTTGCGTTCTTGAACTCCGTTCCGTTGTCACTCCGAACCTTCTTGATCTTCACGTCAAACTGATTTTGGGCCTTCCTAGCGAAGTTTTTGAAGATCTTCTGGACCCGCGACTTGTCATTAAGAAAGAACACCCACGTAAATCTTGAAAAATCATCAACTATAACTAGACCAAAAGAATTTCCACCGAGACTCTTGTAGGCGTTGGGACCAAAAAGATCCATATGAAGTAGCTCGAGTGGCCTCCTTGTGGTCATGATGTTCTTCACGGGATGTCTTCCTCCAACCTGTTTACCTGCTTGACAAGCACTGCAAAGTCTATCCTTATCAAATATGACATCGTTAACTCCAAGGATATGATTTCCTTTAATAAGCTTGTCAAGGTTTCTCATGCCAACGTGACCTAGTCGTCTATGCCACAACCAACCTTTTGAGGATTTAGCAATAAAGCAAGTTTTAGGTTGTGCCTTTTTAGAGAAATCGACAATGTAAAGATCACCTCTACGCATACCGGTAAAGACCATTTTATGATTGTCTCGACGAAATACTTGGCAATCTACCTTAGTAAATAGGACATTCAAACCGAAATCAGCAAGTCTAGATACTGAAAGTAAGTTATAGCCAAGAGATTCAACGAGCATGACATTTTGAATGGAACTATCATGTGAGATGGCCACCTTACCAAGGCCAACCACTTTAACCTTTGAATTATCACCAAAGGTGACATATTTTCGAGGGCCGTCATTTTCAGCAAGCTCAAGGAACATCTCTTCATCTCTAGTCATATGATCAGTACATCCACTATCAAGAACCCATTCCTTTCCTCCTGACGCATATCCCCGAAGATTTGCCATAAGACCAAAATGTCTCATTGCATCATCAAGATCGAAGTCACTATCATCATCATCATCATCATCATCATCATCATCATCATCATCATCATAGTATCCATGTTCATCATGATCTTGTGACTCATCATTTCCTAGAGAGGGTAATTCATTAGATAAATGGTCATCAAAGTGGTCACTTTTATGAATTCTTATAGCTTCGAATATAATATCACTAATGATTCCAACATCTCCTTTAGCATGCTTGAGATTGGTAAGCTCAAATAGACAATCATCAAAACTAGGATCACTAGAGTTCATCTTACTCAAGGCAATAGATTTATGGAGAATATCATCCAAATTTTTCAAGGAATGATCGGGAAATCGTTCCTCAAGAAATTTCCATATAGTATAGGCACAATTAAGAGTAGGCAAACTAGCAATCAAATTTTTGGGCAATCCTCTAATGATGAGCTCAATAGTTCTAAGATTGCGAATCATGTCAATATCTTCATCTAGGGTAGGATGCAAGGGATCAATATGAGGTGCACAAGGGCTAGCAATATACTTGTTCAAATGATATCGATTGAAGATTACAAGCATCTCATTTTTCCACTCATGAAAATATTTTTCATCAACAATAGGCACTCTATGTCTAAGACTCCCTAAAGTAGACACATCCATATTCCTCCAATGGTGATTAAACCAAGGCAATGGAGACCAAAGCTCTGATACCACTTGTAGGATCTTGAAGTAGATGTGTCTAGAGGGGGGGTGATTAGACACTTAATGCTAAAGTTGCAATTTTTAAGCTTTTTCGGTTTAAGTGGAGTTTAGGCATAATTTCAACATTCACAATACATATCAAGCAAGTATGCAAAGAGTGTATAGGCAGCGGAAAGTAAAGCATGCAACTTGCAAGAATGTAAAGGGAAGGGTTTGGAGAATTCAAACGCAATTGGAGACACGGATGTTTTTCTCGTGGTTCGGATAGGTGGTGCTATCCTACATCCACGTTGATGGAGACTTCAACCCACGAAGGGTAACGGTTGCGCGAGTCCACGGAGGGCTCCACCCACGAAGGGTAATGGTTGCGCGAGTCCACGGAGGGCTCCACCCACGAAGGGTCCACGAAGAAGCAACCACCCACGAAGGGTCCACGAAGAAGCAACCTTGTCTATCCCACCATGGCCATCGCCCACGAAGGACTTGCCTCACTAGCGGTAGATCTTCACGAAGTAGGCGATCTCCTTGCCCTTACAAACTCCTTGGTTCAACTCCACAATCTTGTCGGAGGCTCCCAAGTGACACCTAGCCAATCTAGGAGACACCACTCTCCAAGAAGTAACAAACGGTGTGTTGATGATGAACTCCTTGCTCTTGTGCTTCAAATGATAGTCTCCCCAACACTCAACTCTCTCTCATAGGATTTGGATCTGGTGGAAAGAAGGTTTGAGTGGAAAGCAACTTGGGGAAGGCTAGAGATCAAGATTCATATGGTAGGAATGGAATATCTTGATCTCAACACATGAGTAGGTAGCTCTTTCTCAGAAATAGGATGCTGGAAGTGTAGGCTTAGTCTGATGGCTCTCTCCACGAATGAAGAGGAGGTGGAGGGGTATATATAGCCTCCACACAAAATCCAACTGTTACACACAGTTTTCCAATCTCGGTGGGACCGAATCAACAAACTCGGTCAAACCGAAATAGGAAACCTAGTGACCGTTAGAGATTTTCGGTGGGACCGACTGGATCAACTCGGTGGGACCGATGTGCTAGGGTTAGGGTAAAACCAAAACTTGGTTTGACCGATTACTCAAACTCGGTGGGACCGATTTGGGTAATAAGTGAAACAGAGAGTTGGCCAAGCAAACTCGGTGGGACCGATTGCATATCTCGGTGGGACCGAGAATATTGCAATAGGTAACAGAGAGTTTGCAAGCCCATCTCGGTGAGACCGAGATCCCATCGGTGAGACCGAAATGATTAGGGTTTGGCAGTGGCTATGACAAGTGAAACTCGGTGGCGCCGGATAGGAAGAATCGATAGGTTCGAGTTTGGCTTTGGGTTTTAGGTCATATGTGGAAGTGGGAAAGTAGCTGAGGATTTTGGAGCATATCATTAAGCACATGAAGCAAGAGGATCATTAAGCAACACCCCATCCCTCCTTGATAGTATTGGCTTTTCCTATGGACTCAATGTGATCTTGGATCACTAAAATGTAAAATGAAGAGTCTTGAGCTTTAAGCTTTAGCCAATCCTTTGTCCTTCGCATCTTGGAGAACTTCCCACAACCTTTAGTCCATGCCACTCCATTGTTGAACTTATCTGAAACATACTAGATGAAAACGTTAGTCCAACAAGAGATATGTTGTCATCAATTATCAAAACCACCTAGGGAGCACTTGTGCTTTCAAAAGGACACCGCAAGATCAAACCCAAAGCTAAACACTTCTCCCATGGCAAGAACTACCAATCTAGTTGGCCAAACCAAACGGATAATTCAAAGATACTTGCAAAGATAACCAATCATACATAAAAGAATCCAGAGAAGATTCAAATATTATTCATAGATAGACTTGATCATAAACCCACAATTCACCGATCTCAACAAACACACCGCAAAAATAAGATTACATCGAATAGATCTCCATGAGAAAGGGGGAGAACTTTGTATTGAGATTCAAAGAGAGAGAAGAAGCCATCTAGCTACTAACTATGGACCTGAAGGTCTGAGATAAACTACTCACACTTCATCGGAGGGGCTAGGATGATGTAGAAGCCCTCCGTGATGATGGCCCTCTTCCGGTGGAGCTCCGAAGCAGGCCCCAAGTTGGGATCTCGTGGATACAGAAAGTTGCGGCGGTGGAATTAGGTTTTTGGCTCCTGTTCTGATCGTTTGGGGTACATAGGTATATATAGGAGGAAGGAGTACGTCGGTGGAGCACCGAGGGGCCCATGAGGCAGGGGGCGCGCCCTAGGGGGGGCACCCCCACCCTCGTGACCTCCTATTTGACTCCCTGGAGTAGGGTCCAAGTCTCCTGAATCACGTTTGGTGAGAAAATCACGTTCCCGAAGATTTTATTCCGTTTGGACTCCGTTTGATATTCTGTTTCTCCGAAACACTGAAATAGGCAAAAAACAACAATTCTGGAGGCAAAACATCCACCTAGACCTACTTTTCAATATCCTATGCATGAAAAGAAGACCAAGTGCATTGGTGGCAGAATAACATTCTAATTGTACACACTTTCATATGGTTTCACTTTGTTTTGGCTATGTTTCTTTGCATTCCGCCGCTCTTCCAATTCCTGTGAACCAAACACCCAAATTGACAGAAATCCTGTGTTTACAAATGCTCTATTTACCATGTGCTTTCCTATCCTATTCTGGTGTTTTTCCTATCCATGCGTTTTTAGAATCATGCAAGCCAAATGAGCCTTACAGAAGTACTTCAGTTACAGGTAGGTGTCGAAGGAAACTTTGTGTCGTTTGTCCTTCTCCTGTCGTGACATCGTCCACCTCACCTGAGCTCCTCCATCGACAGAAGCATCCACCAAACCAGACATCATGACTCCTGACCATCTTTCGCCGCCTCAGATCTCCTTCCCTGCCGTCGGCACCCACCGCAACGGCATCACCATCATCGACTCAGCAGATGCACCTAAGGAGTACACGGGTCCACAAGAGAGGTCACACTCTTTTGTTTCTGCTTATGGTATGCATTGCTTAAAATTACCTGCTACTTTATCGTCCTGTTCACCTCTTAGACTCCAAGTTAGGTCCAAATTAATGTTCAAACTTGATTTCTAAATTAGTTGTGGGGCACATATCGAGGCAACAATGAATAGTATCTGTGTCTAATATCTGGTTCACCTAGGGTATGCCTATGTTGTTCATCTTGGGTGGGAAACAAATAGTAAAGCAATCATCATCTATCTTTTTTATTAAATTAATGCAATCATCAGCCTGCTATCATTATTTTTGGATCCATCCACTGGTTGTTACCATCACTCTAGATTTCCGCATGCTCTCCTTACATAATCTGACCATATTTTTTTCGTATGCATGTCAGATATTGTACACAGTCATGATGAACATGTAGAGAAAAAGAGAAGAGTTTTGCGCGGCAATACAATGTCATGCAGACATCGCTCCATGGTGGGTTCAATGGCAAACCCTCCCCCACTCTCCAGATTGTAATCCAGAGGAAGATATCTGTTCTGAGGCGGATTGAGACGCAGCTAACCACTCCTATTTACCCCCAAGGTGTTTGCTCTACCTTGGCATGATGATGTTAGTCATATCATGCATATGTTGCCTTGCAGTGCCTATTTTTGACATCATATATGTCATTTGCTTAGTTTAGACACGTTCTGTAATGCCAACTATTTAGTTTCTATATCATATATGGGAATTATGCAGTCTCATGTCTTTTAGCCAGCCATAATATATGTGAAATGTGCAATGCCATCCTGTTTAACCAGGCATCATATATTTGAATGATATCTTGCCCATCCTTTTCTACATTACATTTCCATTTGTCGATAATGTTTGTACATTGAACTACTCTTATTGTGAATCAGCCATTTGGGTGGGAGATGGAAAAATCTGGAGTGAAAACAAGTCCTTCAGAGCAGACAGTGCTACCTGTCGAAGAAGATCTCTTGTTGGGCCCCGATAGCTCCTCAGAGATGGATTCAGAGACAGATGACCAGTCCTATTCCCCCATCGAGGTGTATGCTCTAACTTGGCACGGTTATACTGCTCATATCATGCATATGGTGTATTGCATTGCATAGTTTAGACATCATATACACAATATTCAACACCATGTTCTTAGTTCAGACATCATATATGCGAATGCCCTCTGCTTAGCATATATCACATATGTGAATTAAATCATGCGATCCTGATTACTTAGATAACATGTATGTGAATTATGTATGCGATCCTGTTTAGTTATTCATCATATCTTTGAATTATGTTATGCTATGCTATCCAGTTTAGATAGACATCATATAGGTGAAATTATGTCATGCTATCCATTTTAGTTAAACAATATACATGTCAACTATTTCATGCCCTGTTTTTTCCACACTATCTATTGCATCTGTCTCTCATACAATGTCTGCACATTCAACTATGTTTCATGTTTATCAGCCATTTGAATTGGAGCGGGTGATGCCAGTATCTAGCGGAGTAAAAACGGTCTTCAAATAAAACAATGCTACCTCTTGGTGAAGATAGCACCCCGGTTGTACATGCACGAGAACCAGCCCTACCACACATAACCCAGACTCTCGCAGATTGTACCCCTACTGTGATGGACAGAGAACCAACTTCACCCAATCTAACCCCAACCCCAGCAGATAGTAACACAGTTCCTATTGACACAGCACCATCTCCACCATAGAGCTCCCAAACAAGAGCAGTTAGTAAGGCAGCTCCAGTTCCCAAAGGTCCAGTACTACCACGGCGAACCCCAACTCCACCAGTTAGTACGCCTATTCCTGTGGAGGAAGCACAACCAACCAATCGTAGTTTAGCATCTATCGCATTTGGTGTTGTTAAATCCTATGCGCGTATCTTCCCATCATGGAAATATTATACTAAAGATGAAGGAAAATGCCAGTTGTAGCTGTTTGTCCAGGAGTTATGTGTAAGTAATGTTATTCATGGCAATTACTTTGCTTTGTCCCATACATTCTACCTCCATGATGGTTATAATACAGAAAATTTTCCCATTTTTCTATATAGAGAAGGACCAATTTGGAATCTCAGGATGAGGTAACCTGTGCTAATACCTCTACTATCTTCAAGAATGCTTGGTGGCAGTATCGAAATTACCTGAAGAAAGCGTACTTCACTGGCAAAGAAACTCATCAAATTCCCTTACGTTCTCCTGAGACACATTTACTGGATGATGACTGGGAATGCCTTGTTTTGTACTGGTCCCGAACCAAGAATTTGGTAAGGTCTATGAGCTCATTTTCTATTTTTAAGTACTATATTCTTGCATCTTACTGTAGTCTGTTCATGTAGAACAAGTGCTTAAACCTGAAGAACAATTGTTCTAATTTAAGATTCCATTGCTATCGTGCATATTGCTTTGCTCTTGTATCACTGTATTTACTCATACAAACTTATTTTTAAATTGAAGGATCCAATCGAAACTCCAATGGCACAACAGGTATGTTCACGCATGTTTCTTTAACAGGTTTGCTCTTATCAATAACTCTGTTGATTTCAATTTCAGTTGTGTATACAGTTGACCTCTCATATCATGCACATTACTAGCATTACAACATAGCTAATAGTGTTGTTGTACATGTAGACCCGTGGTACCCATCTGGAATCTTGTTGTGCAATGTAGTTTCCCACGCTTTGTATTCTAGCAGTGCTGCTTTGTCTTGAACTGATATGATTTGAACCATGTCTCTATTTTTATTTGGCAATACAATCCAGTGACCATAGGAGATAGATATATGTTTGTTTGATGCTTTTATTATGTACTGCTTGGCAATAGAAGACTTGGTAGTTTAATCTTGTCCACCTTACTAATGAACTGGTTCACCGAAATGAGTTTCATATACTACTACATGCTAAACCTGTTATGTGTCTACTTGTTTCTTATTTTAGAATGCTGACAAAATATTGGGGAAGAGTGCCTTATTAAGCACTGGTAAAGGAAGTAATGCAGATAAGAGACATCCTTGTTGGTTTCCAACAAAGCTGATAAAACAGCTAAGGAAAACTATCTTGAAGACAGTGAGACTACCCCAAAGTCCTGTCTTGGTTTAGTGTTCGAGTTACTGGCCACTACCGCTTGCACAAGCTATTCAAACTCACTGTCTGAATCAGTTCGGTTTCTTGAGTCTCAACTACAAGCTGAAAGACATCGATTAGCTGTGCTGCGACAAGAAGCGGAAGGACTGTGTAAGTCCCTGGAGCATTCAGATGCATACTTTCGGGTGCAACAACAAGCGTTGGAGGATTTTAGCGTCAAACAGGATAAAGCTAATAAGATTGCCAAGGTTATTGCCAGCATGGTGGATACCCAGGATAACGTTTCTTGAGCTCTTCGGAAATTGTTTCAGTTATGGACTTGTTTTGCGGCCGCGTTTATTTGCACTGGTGGCCAATTTAGACGACCATTGTATGTAATATGCTGCTTTGTTCCCTATATTTGCACTGGCGGCGAACTTTGATGCCAGTGGATGTAATATGTGTAACAGCCGTAATAGCCTAGCGTTAGTTCCTTGCTTATTTATTTCCTTATTGTCTTGTTTAGTTGTTCCCTTGTAGTCACTGTAGTTCTTTTTCCGCGTTTTTCTAGTGGCCACAATAAAGTAGGCCACAATAACCATGGCAACACACGGACCGTTGTGACCATGGTCTTGCTACCTGCGTAGTGACCATGGCCCTCCATGGGCTGTACGATCCATGGGCCTTCCACGGGCCATAAGATCCATGGGCCTTCTACGGGCTGTAGGATCCATGGGCCTTCTACGGGCCGTAGGATCCATGGGCCTTCTACAGACCGTCTCATCTATGGGCCTTCTATGGGCCATATAATCGTTTCGCCAAACATGGGCCGTACTATTCATGGACAAATGACGAACCGCAAAATGGGCTATAAACGGGCTAGAGTGGAAATCATCTATTTTATGGCCCGACCATAACAGGCCATTAATGGGCCATAATTGATGATGCTACGAAAACAGCCCAACGTGTTAACAGGCCACAAGCAGGACGACTGTAACCATGGGCTGAATTTGGCCCACAAACTGAACATGCCAGTAACGGACCGTAAGTAATCGAATTCTGGAAATGAGCCCAAGAATAAATGGGCCCTTATGGTGGATGCCACGTGTCGGTCACCTTTGACGAAAGCACTTCGGTCACCCTTGTCGACAAGAAGCGGAAGGACTGCGGAAGTCCCTGGAGCATTCAGATGCATACTTTCTGGTGCAACAACAAGCGTTGGAGGATTTTAGCGTCAAACAGGATAAAGCTAATAAGATTGCCAAGGTTATTGCCAGCATGGTGGATACCCAGGATAACATTTCTTGAGCTCTTCGGAAATTGTTTCAGTTATGGACATGTTTTGCGGCCGCGTTTATTTGCACTGGTGGCCAATTTAGACGACCATTGTATGTAATATGCTGCTTTGTTCCCTATATTTGCACTGGCGGCGAACTTTGATGCCCAGTGGATGTAATATGTGTAACAGCCGTAATAGCCTAGCGTTAGTTCCTTGCTTATTTATTTCCTTATTGTCTTGTTTAGTTGTTTGCTTGTAGTCACTATAGTTCTTTTTCCACGTTTTTCTAGTGGCCACAATAAACTAGGCCACAATAACCATGGCAACACACGGACCGTTGTGGCCATGGTCCTGCTACCTACGTAGTGACCGTGGCCCTCCACGGGCTGTACGATCCATGGGCCTTCCACGGGCCATAAGATCCATGGGCCTTCTATGGGCTGTAGGATCCATGGGCCTTCTACGGGCCGTAGGATCCATGGGCCTTCTACAGACCGTCTCATCTATGGGCCTTCTATGGGCCATATAATCGTTTCGCCAAACATGGGCCGTACTATTCGTGGACAAATGACGAACCGCAAAATGGGCTATAAACGGGCTAGAGTGGAAATCATCTGTTTTATGGCCCGACCATAACAGGCCATTATTGGGCCGTAATTGATGATGCTACGAAAACAGCCCAACGTGTTAACAGGCCACAAGCAGGACGACTGTAACCACAAGCTGAATTTGGCCCACAAACTGAACATGCAGGTAACGGACCGTAAGTAATCGAATTCTGGAAATGAGCCCAAGAATAAATGGGCCCTTACGGTGGATGCCACGTGTCGGTCACCTTTGACGAAAGCACTTCGGTCACCCTTGTCGACAAGAAGCGGAAGGACTGCGGAAGTCCCTGGAGCATTCAGATGCATACTTTCTGGTGCAACAACAAGCGTTGGAGGATTTTAGCTCAAACAAGACAAAGCTAATAAGATTGCTAAGGTTATTGCCAGCATGGTGGATACCCAGGATAACATTTCTTGAGCTCTTCCAAAGTTGTTTCAGTTATGGACTTGTTTTGCTGCCCTGTTTATTTGCATTGGTGGCCAATTTAGACGACCATTGTATGTAATATGCTGCTTTGTTCCCTATATTTGCACTCGCGGCGAACTTTGATGCCCAGTGGATGTAATATGTGTAATAGCCGTAATAGCCTAGCGTTAGTTCCTTGCTTATTTATTTCCTTATTGTCTTGTTTAGTTGTTTGCTTGTAGTCACTATAGTTCTTTTTCCGCGTTTTTCTAGTGGCCACAATAAACTAGGCCACAATAACCATGGCAACACACGGACTGTTGTGGCCATGGTCCTGCTACCTACATAGTGACCATGGCCCTCCACGGGCTGTACGATCCATGGGCCTTCCACAGGCCGTAGGATGCATGGGCCTTCTACGGGCTATAGGATCCATGGGCCTTCTACGGACCGTAGGATCCATCGGCCATCTACAGGCCGTAGGATCCATGGGCCTTCTACGGGCCGTCTCATCTATGGGCCTTCTACGGGCCGTATAATCGTTTCGCCAAACATGGGCCGTACTATTCATGGACCTATGACGGACCGCAAAATGGGCCGTGAACGGGCTAGAGTAGAAATCGTCTGTTTTATGGCCCGACCATAACGGGCCGTTAATGAGCCATAATTGATGACGCTACGAAAACATCCCAACGTGTTAATGGGCCACAAGCAGGCTGACTGTAACCACGGGCTGAATTTGGCCCACAAACTGAATAGGCCAGTAACGGACCGTAAGTAATCGAATTCTGGAAATGAGCCCAAGAATAAATGGGCCCTTAGAAGGCTGAAAGTTAACACGGGCTGGAAACGGCCGACTGACTAATGGGTCATTAATGGGTATAAAGCGATACACTGTTCATTACGGGCTAGTTTCACCACGGGTTGTTAATGGGCCAAGATTTACAAAGGGCCTCATATGGGCACAAATATGCCATGGGCCAGACATTGGGCCGGAAGTTACAACGGGCTGGAATCATACTGGACGGCCCAGATGAGGCTACTAGGCCTAATTCGGATGAGCTGTAATGGGCCATGACCTAGCGGGTTGTATATGGGCTATATGGTAACATGCCATTAATAGGCTTTCTGTGGGCCAACCCTCTACCTCTTTGACCAAGTCAAACGGGCCGGCCTTTTCACCGGAATGTGCCTCTGTTGGGCCGTGCGACGTGTCGATGTATCATAGGCACCTCCTGTCCACTGAGTGGATGACATCTGTCCCAATGGTGAGCCAACATGTGTTTCCTCCGGCCAATGAGAATTCTACACGTGGAAAATCCCCATTGGTCCAGGCTGTTAACGGGTTATCAGATCCAAAACCGGACCCGATAGCTTAACGGCGACCCGTTATGGTGGATGCCATGTGTCGGTCACCCTTGACGAAAGCACTTCGGTCACCCTTGTCGACAAGAAGCGGAAGGACTGCGGAAGTCCCTGGAGCATTCAGATGCATACTTTCTGGTGTAACAATAAGCGTTGGAGGATTTTAGCGTCAAACAGGACAAAGCTAATAAGATTGCTAAGGTTATTGCCAGCATGGTGGATACCCAGGATAACGTTTCTTGAGCTCTTCTGAAGTTGTTTCAGTTATGGACTTGTTTTGCTGCCGCGTTTATTTGCACTGGTGGCCAATTTAGATGACCATTGTATGTAATATGCTGCTTTGTTCCCTATATTTGCACTAGCAGTGAACTTTGATGCCCAGTGGATGTAATATGTGTAATAGCCGTAATAGCCTAGCGTTAGTTCCTTGCTTATTTATTTCCTTATTGTCTTGTTTAGTTTTTTTTCTTGTAGTCACTATAGTTCTCTTTCCGCATTTTCCTAGTGGCCATAATAAAGTAGGCCACAATAACCATGGCAACACACGGACTGTTGTGACCATGGTCCTACTACCTGCGTAGTGACCATGGCCCTCCATGGGCTGTACGATCCATGAGCCTTCCACGGGCCGTAGGATCCATGGGCCTTCTACGGGCCGTAGGATCCATGGGCCTTCTACGGGCCATAGGATCCATGGGCCTTCTACGGGCCGTAGGATCCATGGGCCTTCTATGGGCCCTCTCATCAATGGGCCTTCTACGGGCCGTATAATCGTTTCGCCAAACATGGGCCGTACTATTCGTGGACCAATGACGGACTGCAAAATGGGCCGTAAACGGGCTAGAGTGTAAATCGTCTGTTTTATGGCCCAACCATAAAGGGCCGTTAATGGGCCGTAATTGATGACGCTACGAAAACAGCCCAACGTGTTAACGGGCCACATGTAGGCCGACTGTAACCACGGGCTGAATTTGGCCCACAAACTGAACAGGCGAGTAACGTACCGTAAGTAATCGAATTGTGGAAATGAGCCCAAGAATAAATGGGCCCTTAGAAGGCCGAAAGTTAACACGGGCTGGAAACGGCAGACTGACTAATGGCCCGTTAATGGGTATAAAGCGATACACTGTTCATTATGGGCCAGTTTCACCATGGGTCGTTAATGGGCCAAGATTTACAAAGGGCCTCATATGGGCAGAAAGGCGTCATGGGCCAGACATTGGGCCGGAAGTTACAACGGGCTGGAATCATACTGGACGGCCCAGATGAGGCTACTAGGCCTAGTTCGGGTAAGCCGTAATGGGCCGTGACCTAGCGGGCTGTATATGGGCTATATGGTAACATGCCATTAATAGGCTTTCCATGGGCCGGCCGCTACCTCTTTGACCAAGTCAAACGGGCTGACCTTTTCACCGGAATGTGCCTCTGTTGGGCCGTGCCATGTGTCGACGTATCATAGGCGCCTCCTGTCCACTGAGTGGATGACATCTGTCCCAACGGTGAGCCAACACGTGTTTCCTCCGGCCAATGAGAATTTTACATGTGGAAAATCCCCATTGGTCCGGGCTATTAACGGGTTATCGGATCCAAAACCGGACCTGATAGCTTAACGGTGACCCGTTACGGTGGGTGCCACGTGTCGGTCACCCTTGACGAAAGTACTTCCATGACGCGCCATTTATCGTCATGGAAGTGGACACTTCCGTGATGATAATTTTGATAATGTCATGTAACACTTCTACGACAGCACAGGTATGACTATCTTGATTCTGCCATAAAATCTTCATGGATGTACATGCATGACAGAAAACGCGACCTATTGTGACAAACACGTATCATCACATAAGTGTATTTTTTTGTAGTGAAAGCACCAACTAGGGGGCACTATGATCGTACTTGAGCATTGGGTGTAGTTAATATGCGAGTGTGTTTCATGAATGGATCAATGATTGAGCATGATGGGCTAGGGATAACTTATTTTAGCATTGATATTTTGAAAGACATGGTTTCTTGGTGATATGCTTGAGTATTGATGTCCTCATGTCAAATTATAGACTATTAGTTTGAATCATTGAAGTACAAATGTCCATGCTACAAAAGAAAAGAGTATATGATGAATATGATAGGTAGCATTCCACAACAAAAATTCCGTTTTAAATTGGTACTTTATCATGATAAGTTTTATGAGAAAGAGTTGTTGTTATGATGCTAGGAAAAGTGATTGAAATTATCATTGCTCAAACTTATGCACTTTGCTAGCATTCACAGTTCATAAATTATTTCTTTTATCATTCACCTACTCAAGGACGAGTAGGAATTAAGCTTGGGGATGCTGATACGTCTCCAACGTATCTATAATTTATGAAGTATTCATGCCATGTTTACAACAATTTTATATGGTTTTGGTATGATTTGCATGGAACTAACCCGGACTGTGGCTGTTTTCAGCAAAACTACCATGGTGTTGTTTTTTGTGCAGAAATGAAAGTTCTCCAAATGAGTTGAAACCTTTTGATGATTTTTTTGGAACAAAAGAGACCCCCGAAGCTTCATGGGAGGGCCAGAAGAGCCACGAGGAGGGCACAACCCACCAAGGCTCACCTGGTGGGCCTGGCTTGCCCCGGTGGGTTGTGCTCACCTCGAGGCCCATATTAGCGTGAAACCAACGTAAAAAATTCCTATAAATAGAGAAACCATAGGGGTTAACCTAGATCAGAAGTTCCGCCGCTGCAGGCCTCCGTAGCCACCGAAAACCAATCTAGACCCCGTTCCGGCACCCCACCGGAGGGGGGAATCATCTCTGGTGGCCATCTTCATCATCCCGGCGGCCACCATGATGAGGAGGGAGTAGTCCACCCTCGGGGCTGAGGGTTCGTACCAGTAGCCATGTGTTTAATCTCTCTCTCTCTCTCTCTCTCTCTCGTGTTCTTGAGATGTCATGATCTTGATGTGTCGCGGGCTTCGTTAATATAGTCGGATCATATGGTGTTTTCCCCTCTCTATCTTTTTGTGATGAATTGAGTTTTTCCCTTTGAGATTTCGTTGTTATCGGATTGAATACTTTTATGGATTTGAGAGTACATGATATATATCTTGCAAATGAATACTCGTAGTGACAATGGGGTCTTATTTTGATTCACTTGATATATGTTTTGGCAATCAACTCACGGATTCCCGAGGTGACATTGGGGTAATCTACGCATAGGGGTTGATGCATGTTCTTGTCTTTGTTTCTCTGGTAGAAATCTTGGGGCACTCTTTGAAGTTCTTTGTGTTGGATTGAGTATTGTGAATTTGAAATTATTTGGTGTTATTTAGTACGAACTCTTGGATAGATCGATTGGAAAGTATAGCTTCAAGGTTGTTTCGTACCCTACAAACGATTTCTTCTTATGTTCTCTGCTAGATAGGAACTTTGGAGTGATTCTTCATCGCACTTTGAGGGGTGGTTACATGATCCAATTATATTAGCACTGTCTAGAGATTGCACTAGCGGAAGTACGGACCCTAGGCCTCATTTTCAAGCATTGCAATACCGTTTTTGTGCCCGTTTAATATTTGCTACCTTGCTGTTTTTATTTATTCAGATTATAAAAATATATTTCTACCATCAATAATTACACTTTTATCACCATCTCTTCACCAAACTAGTGCACCTATGCAAATTACAATTATATTTGGTGTGCTGGGGACACAAGAGACTTTTTATTATTTGGTTGCAGTGTTGTTTGAGAGAGACCATCTTCATCCTACACCTCCGACGGATTGATAAACCTTAGGTCATCCACTTGAGGAAAAATTGCTACTGCCCTACAAAACTCTGTGCTTGGAGGCCCAACACGTGTCTACAAGAATAAAATGGCGTAGTAGACATCACCTACCTGTGTGGTCTGCTTGCATCGCTAATTCTCATTGCCTCTCCTCTTAAACCACCTAGCATGGAACCACCTCCTTAGGGAAACTCCAACGCGTCGATGCAAATGGTCTGCACTTGTCCATTTGGGTCGAAACAGACGAAAACATTGGCCTAACGCACCGAGCAAACCCAAAATCTATCTGCTTGCTATCCATCTGGAAGCATTCCCGACTCAAATTTGCATCTAATTTGCGTCCAGTCAGACATGAGATGGACGGGCCGCGCGCCCCCTTGATGTCTGCCTTGGGCCTGCGTGTCGGCTGCCCAACTACCCCACACAGCTGCAGTCAATGGGGCTCTCCACTTCTCCTACCACTCCCCTCCACATCTGACCACCCTCACTCCCTCGTCGGTGATAGAAAAACCTAACTAGCCCGTGGGTCCGCCATGGGGTTCTTCAGCAACAAGTGCAAGTTCGACGATGGCAGTGGCTCATCCTGCGCACAGCCAGATGCCTTAATGTTGGTGCCGCAAGAGGGGAGGACTCGCCAGCCACATGACTGGCTCTACATCCTGGTGCACCACGCACATTACCACTAGCAGTACCACATGCCACTATCGTGGAACGACGTCAACCTCCCCCACGTCTAGCACCCGCACTGCATCCCGGTGCTGGTAATGCCGAGGTCGATGCGCGCACACATGTAGGAGGTGCGCAGACCCCGTGCCTTCCTGGTGCCAGAGTGGTGTTGCGACCCTACATACGCGCCAGACTCCCCCAAATGGGAAGTCTGGCTCGCCGCTACTTGTGAACTGCGTTGGGATTTCCCTGAAGAGGAGAGGATGATGTAGTACAATGGAGATACGTATTTGGCACAACTTTAGGTTTAAGGAATTGGATGCACTAGCAGTATTTCCGCTTAGTACAAGTGGAGGCTAGCAAATAGATTGAGAAGCGACCAACCAAAAAATGAAAACGGTCATAAACATGCATTGAACATAACTAACACTGAAGAATGCACCGTAAGTATGATGTAACTTCGTTGCATAACTATTGACTTTACATGCATGCATACGGAATCACAAACCTTAACACCAATATTCTTACTAAAGCACAATTACTCACTAGCATAACTCACATATTATCCTCTCCATATCGCAAAACTATTGCAAGGAATCAAGCTTATCACATCCAATGATCTATATGAAAGTTTTTATTATATTCCTCTTGGATATTCATCATATTGGGACCAAATTCATATTTTGTGCAAATTACCATCACTATTATCAACTCTCAAAAACATATAAGTGAAGCATGAGAGTGCAAATATTTACATAAAATATAATCTTATCATCTCTCAAAATAATATAAGTAAAGCATGGGAGTGCAAATATTTCTTTAAAATATAATCACCGCCGTGCTAAAAAAGATATAAGTGAAGCACTAGAGCAACTGTCTAGCTCAAAAGATATAAGTGAAGCACATAGAATATTCTAACATATCATGATAAACGTGTGGCTCTCTCAAATAAGTGTGTTCAGCAAGGATGATTGTAACAAACTAAAAAGCAAACAAAGCAAAGACTCATATAATACATGACGCTCCAAGCAAAACTCATGATATGTGACGAATAAAAATATAGCTCCGGGTAAAATTACCGATAGTTGGTAGAAGAAAGAGGGGATGCCTTCCGGGGCATCTCCAAACTTAGTTGCTTGGGAATCCTTGAATATTATCTTGGGGTGCCTCGGGCATCACCAAGCTTAGGCTCTTGCCACTCCTTATTCCTTCATCCATCGTGATCTCACCCAAAACTTGAAAACTTTAATCACATAAAACTTAACAGAACCTTCATGAGATCCGTTAGTATAATAAAGAAAATCACCACTTTAAGTATTGTTGCAAACCGATTCATATTTTGTTATTGCATTATATCTATTGTATTCTAACTTTACCATGGCTCGTACCCCCGGATACAATCCATAGATTCCAAAATAAGCACACAATGCAACAAAAACAGAATCTGTCAAAAATAGGACAGCCTGCAGTAATCTGAACATTGACCATATTTCTGTTACCCAAAAATTCTGAAAAAGGACAACGTGGGAAATTTGTATATAAATTATGTGTAACAAATTCAGAGCAAAAGCATGTTTATGTGAATTTACAAAATTCCAGAACTGAGCGCAAAAGTTTTTTTTCACAGAATCGAATCAACTATCATCCAAACCATCCTAAAGGCTTCACTTTGTACAAACACTAACTAAAACACAAAAACACAATCATAATAGTAGCATAATTGTGTTCTTATTAAAAACAGAAAAGAAACAAAAAAAATTAAACGATAACTATTGGGTTGCCTCCCAATTAGCACTATTGTTTTACGCCCCTAGCTAGGCATAATGCATAGTTTCAAGTGTTATCATCTTTGGTTTTGATAATCTTAGGAGTTTTGTCAAACCCAGGAGGTTCTTCACTCTTCCCATTATTTTCAGGAAATGAGGCTGTCGGTGTCAAAACCGGCGGATCTCGGGTAGGGGGTCCCGAACTATGCGTCTAGGCGGATGGTAACAGGAGACAAGGGACACGATGTTTTTACCCAGGTTCGGGCCCTCTCGATGGAGGTAAAACCCTACTCCTGCTTGATTAATATTGATGATATGGGTAGTACAAGAGTAGATCTACCACGAGATCAAGGAGGCTAAACCCTAGAAGCTAGCCTATGGTATGATTGTTGCTCGTCCTATGGACTAAAACCCTCCGGTTTATATAGACACCGGAGAGGGCTAGGGTTACACAGAGTCGGTTAAAATGGTAGGAGATCTACATATCCGTATCGCCAAGCTTGCCTTCCATGCCAAGGAAAGTCCCTTCCGGACACGGGACGAGGTCTTCAATCTTGTATCTTCATAGTCCAGGAGTCCGGCCGAAGGTATAGTCCGGCTATCCGGACACCCCCTAATCCAGGACTCCCTCAGTAGCCCCTGAACCAGGCTTCAATGATGACGAGTCCGGCGCGCAGATTGTCTTCGGCATTGCAAGGCGGGTTCCTCCTCCAAGTACTTCATAGAAGATTTTGAACACAAAGGTAGTGTCCGGCTCTACAAAATAAGTTTCCACATTCTTGCCATAGAGAGAATAATATTTACACAAATCTAATCTGCTGACGTATTCCGTAGCATGACATTACACCATGTCCAAGTCTTTATTCGAATCATTTTACTGTCCCACCTCAGCGTGTTTAGCGAGGCGGTTTCCTTGGAACGTCTTGTCAAAGCAGAGATCGTGTCCCCTTATTCCGGGATTCTCATCAATACGGGCGTGGGTAACCCAACCGTACCCGTTGGTATGTTTTCTCGATCAAAGGCGAGTCCCAAACGGTCACGGGGAGGGCCCTTAGTATTCAACCTCTTATAAAGAGATCAAGGCCCTACTCCTTTCTTTCAATCTCAAACGAGTTCGCCCTTCGCCTCGAGTTCCAACACCGAAGGCTCCAGATTTCAGGCGCTTCGGACCTTCGATAATGTCCGGTTCTGACCTTCGAGGTCGATGGATGCCCTCCTCCGTCATGGAGGAGGACGTGCTGAAGTTGAGAGAGGCCAGGTTCTTGACCGGCGAAATCTGGCATAGGCTGCCTGCTCAAGGGCAGGTCATTCCCACTCCCAAGCCTAGTGAGAGTGTGGTGTTCATGTCTCACTTCCTTCGGGGGCTAGGCTTCCCGACGGATCCCTTCATGAGGGGGCTCATGTTTTATTATGGGCTGGAATTTCACGACTTATCTCTGGAGTCCATCCTCCATATTTCCTCATTCATCGTCGTGTGTGAAGCCTTCCTCCGTATTACTCCTCACTTCGGACTATGGCTCAAGACCTTCAAAGTAGAGCCGAAGATGATCGAGGGACGGCATGCGGAGTGCGGAGGTGCTTTTATAAGCAAGAATGCTGGTGCTCCATGGCCCGAGGGCTCTTTTCAAGAGGAGTCCAGCTTATGGCAACGAGAGTGGTTTTACATCACAGCTCCCAGGAGCACCAAGTGGGTGGCGCTGCCTGCTTTCCGCTCGGGTCCCCCGCCACGACTGGCGTCATGGGTTAATAAGGGGCTGGACTGGGGGTCGGCAAAGGACGTGCTCCTGTTGCAGGGCCGCATCTGAGATCTCCTAGAAAGAGACATCAGTCTGGTCATGGTGATGCAGGTTATGTTAATTTGCCGAGTTCTGCCCTGCAAACATCGCCCCCTCCGCCTGTGGGAGTTCAACCCAGAGGGACCACGAGTTCTCCAACATTTTCTTGGCATGACGCCCGTGGAGATGTAGAAATTGTTCTTCGGACCACAAGTAGTGTGTCCGGATTCTACGGAGGACGCAGGTCTGAGCTGCAATCGTCCGGATACTCAAGTAAGTAGCCTTGTGCCTGGACTCGCTATCCGTATATTTGTCATAAAATTGCCCCTAAAAGAGCTGTCCTTTAAACAGGAGTGGATAGCGAAAGCAAAGCTAATCAGGTGTCCGCCCCCCCTCCCCGAGACCACGCCAGATCCCGTGCTAGTCAGGATGTTGGAGGTTGTGCCTTCGGACGAAAGTGAGGGAGGGGACAAGGAAGCTACAGCCTCCTCGAAGAAGGTTGTCCGGAAGGGAGGAATCAAAAATTCCTCTCCTCAGGGGAAGAAGAGGAGCGCCTCTGACGACCCGGAGACCATGGCCTCAAAGCGGGGGAAGAAATCTTCGTCAGAGGGTCCTGCGCCGGGGGATACTTCGGCCGAATTATGCCCTCAAGGGGATCAGCCCTCCACCAAGCCGTAAGTAGAGAGGAGTTTTTCTTTTTAAGAAATGAGAGAAATCCTTGCATTATATCTGAGAAGAGTAATCAAAAATTTACCTTGTAGCTCGGACCTTAGCCCTTCTCAACAGAGCTTGTCTTCGGGGGATCTTCTTCCGGAGATGATGGAGAGCGGAACGCCTCCCCCTACCGTACCGCCTTGCGAGGCGGGCGATCCTGAGGTATCGTCGCGGAGGGTTTCTCCGAATCCGGCAGGGCCGGAAGGTAGTCATATGGCCCCCCAAAGCCCTCCGCGTCCGGCCTTTGAAAAGGGCCATCGGACGAGTCCGGCACCGTCTAGTGCGCGGTCGGAGGAGCTGAAGGATCTGCTAGGGCGAACATCTATCTCAAAGGAGCACCGTGCATTGATGAGTACGGTGATTGAGAGGATTTCATCCGCGGAGAGCGGATTGCATGAGGCCGTCAGGAGTTTACTGACAGGTTTTGAGGTACGCGAAATAATGTACCCTTTTTGGACAGTTGCGCATAAATAAGATACGCCCTGTGTAGATAGTTGCCCCTGAGACTCTGTGCGTTGTCAAAAGTGACGGCGTGCAGAGGATCATAATCCCAGGTCTAATATGCCGCCTTCATACGTAGGTGGCGAAGTGTCGGGTGGCCAGCCGGACTGATGAATTTGCCGAGCTAAAGCGGCAACTTGACATGGCAGATGCCGACATCGCGCTTGTAAACAAGCGGCTTGACGAGGCACAAGGTATATAATTACTCCGGCGACACCTGGTAAGAGGAGCTTTATGCCAGTATCTTACAATGTGTGCGCTTGATGCAGATGGTGCTGCTGCCATGGAGAATCTTTGGGCAGAACTTGCCCGAGCCAAGGAGCAAGCCAGGAAAAGTGATGCGGCTGCCGGTGGCAATTGAAGAGCTGAAAGCCGAACAGGCTGCTCACTGCCGAAGCAAGAAGGAAATGGCCGAGATGGCTGTGAAGCTGAAGAGCGCTGCTGACCGTTGCAAGCTTCTTGAAAAAGAAGATCAAGCAGAACAGACGAACCTGGAGAAGGCCGTTGCCGATGCCAAGGATGCTCGCTCTGCGATGAGAGCTATGAAGGAGGAGCTGTGTTAGGCCAGAGAGATCGTGGCTGGAAAGCCCTTTTATGCTGCGGAGGAAGTTCTGTGATCCTAAACATGCTCTGTTAAACCGGATGTGGAGTACGGCGGACACCTATCTGGATTTGGCAGCGAGTGCCGCAGATGCGGCCGAACACTTCCGAGATCAAGAAGATCGCGAAGTGGAAAAGCTCTTTTGGTCACAGTTCCACAATCCGGAGCGTCCACTGTCATTAGCCGATCGTTTGGCCGAATGGGCCGAGCTAAATAGGTTGTCCGGACTCGCCATGAAGTATGTCATGAGTCATCTGTGGCTAGAGAGGCCAGAGCCGAAAAGTTATTTCAACTTGGTGCAGCAGTTCCTTGGTGCGGCACCGCATATCAATGCGATGAAGAGGTCAGCGTGCATAGAGGGTGCACGGATGGCTCTTGCCCGTGTCAAGACATACTGGGCGGAAATGGAGGCCACCGCTGTTGCATCCCCAGACTCGGATGGAAGCCGAGTACCTGCCGAGCACTATTTTCAGGAAGTTCTACAAGGCGCTCGTTTAATAGAGACGCAGTGCTCGAAGGATACTATATTCGAATAGCATATATTATTGTAAAACAATATTTTGATAAATTGTAGAAGCTTTTTATACTTGTGCCTGCAAGTATTATAATACCTCCTGTGCGGCCGTTTAACATATATGTATATATAATCTGAAAGATGGCAGTCGTCGGCTTCAGCCCCCACGCACATAATGCGGGGGTGTTCGCAGAAGGTGAATTTTCACACTTGATCCAACGTCTTGGTCCTACAAAGGAGGTGATAGCGCAGCGAACTAGGCAATCGGACTATGATGCTTTATCACTTTCACTTAGCCATAAGAGTTTGACAGTGAGGCTACTTATATAGCCCCTGGTGGCGCCTGCGCTTGCCCGAACTTGGGGCGCGTATGTGTCTGGCCGGGAAGCGGCCCTTCATTAATGCGGAGGAATCCTAAAGATTCCGGTAAGTCATCGAGTGGTTGACCAGTCTCACGCTATATCATGACAGTCAGTTTTCGGCTTTCTCTACTAAGGTGCTCGCCTGGCCGAACCGGGGCACAATCGCAGTAGTTCTCCTGGTGCCGCCTTAGCCGATAGAGCGGAACGTAAGTTAGCAGAACACAGGAGCCGGGCAAACCCAACATTTGACCAAAGACATGATTCGGAGCTGATGCATATAAGGCCAAACTCGCGACGCCGAACACTCCCTAAGGTATTCAGTCTTTATGAGGGCGGGCGGGATAACGCCCTTAGTAATAAGCCCCTGGTGTCCAGGTACGTGCAAAACTCTGACGTGGCCACATGCCAAAACGCCAGCCTCCTCCTTGGTTATACCAAGAAACCAGGGGATGTGTATCAACAAGAGACAGTAAAAAAGGTTTACGCAGGGTCTTAATCTGAAAAGAATCCTTGGAACGGGTCCCTGCTGCACGTCTGCGCCTGTGTCTCCGTTGTGCCGTATCCTGGACGGGCGTAGCACGGTGTTCATCTGTAAAACAGAGGAACTTAGTTGAAGAAAGATCGTGCCGAACATGAGTTATACTAAATAAACAAATTATAAATCGAAATGGGTAAAATTGAGCTTTATTGTCTCTTGTTTTATATGTGTCGAGCCCCTAGTACAGGGGTATACGGCTATTAAGCCTTTATCAATTGTATGTTTATGCCGAACTTGTCTAGCCGTGTCCGTGGTCTTGATGACCTATTAGGTGCTTTGGCTAGTGAAGCCGCTTTATTGTGGGGCTGTCAAGGCAGCCGCACTGTCTTCCGCGTGGGAGGAACACTCAATGTTTTCCCTTTAATGAGATGATGCCTCATGGACCGGGCATCTTAAGCATAAGAGATGCATAATGCGGTATTGTGTTAAAGCGGGTGAAAGCTTCGCGTCCCAGCAGTGCTTGATAGCTACTTGAGAATGGGGCGATGTGGAAAGTTAGCTGTTCGCGACGGAAGTTATCGGGGGAGCCGAACATAACTTCTAGCCAGAGAGAACCCATGCAACGGGTATCCGGGCCTGGCGTTACCCCTTAAAAGGAGGTTTTGCTATGGCGAATTTTTGTTGGGTCTATCCCCATGTTGCGGATTGTGTCCTGGTATAACAGGTTTAGACCACTGCTGCCGTCCATCAGGACATTTGTAAAGTGGAGTTTGCTGATTATTGGATCTAATACCAAGGCAGTCCTGCCTGCGTTCCGAATACTTCTAGAGTAATCATGATGGTCGAAGGTGATTGCTTTTAACAACCATTGGCGAGACTCCTTTGGGATAGGCCGTATGGCGCGTATCTCCGTTGGCGTAAGGTTGTCCGGACTGTTGTTTTCGCCGGGGACGGGGTGTTCGGTTTGTTTATCCAAGTTGCCTTGTTCGGACGGTTGCTTGAAGGCATGTTCGTCGTCCGCCGGCTCGTCCTGCTCTATGGCTGGGTCTGTATGGCTGCTGTCTCTGTCGAGGCGGGGCTTGGAGTGGCGCTTACGTCGCCGCTTTGATTGCTTTTCGAGTGAACGATCCCTCGTTGCATCCCTGTGTTCCTCATCGTCGCTTCCTTTGGGTGTGTCCACCATGTATACATCATGAGATGAGGTGGCTGTCCAGTGCCTTATAGGCGTTGGTTCATGTTCATCTCCTACATCGTCATCCATACCATCGATGTCTTCGGAGTCGAAGTCGAGGACATCGTTTAAATTATCGACATTGGCTACGAAGTGGGTGGTGGGTGGGCATCGAATTTCTTCGTCATCCGCATCCCAATCCTGCCGGTCATAGTCCGGCCAGGACTCTCCTGACAAAGAGAGAGACTTGGGTGAATTCAGAATGTCACCAAAGGGCGAGTGCTGAAAGATGTCTGTGGCGGTGAACTCCATGATTGGCACCTAATCGGATTCGATCGGTAGGGGCGTGGAGGGCTCGGAGTCCGGAGAGGAGTCCAGCATCTTGGAGTCACGGGCTTCGCGGAGGACAAGGCTGGTGTTCGGCTTGATCGCCGTAGAGATTGCAGCCCTCGAGGCGGTGTCTAGCCACCCATCCTCGATTGGTGTGGTCGGCTCCGAGCCAAGGGTCGGAGCGGACACAGGTGCGTCCTCCAGGGCACTGTTCGGCGGCAGAGCTAGATCATGCCCACCGGGACAGTGTGGCGCGCTCGGCTGTGGCTCAGATCCGTCGAAGATCAAGTCTCCACGGTCGTCCGTTGTGTATTTTAAACTTCCAAATCTGACCTGACGGCTAGGGGCGTAGCTTTCGATCTGCTCCAGATGGCCAAGCGAATTGGCCCGCAGTGCAAAGCCGCGAAATACGAAGATCTGTCCGGGGAAAAAAGTCTCACCCTGGATCGCATCATCGTTGATGATCGGAGGAGCCATCGGGCCTAAAAGTGACGACACAGAGGAACTCTCAATGAAAGCACCAATGTCGGTATCAAAACCGGCGGATCTCGGGTAGGGGGTCCCGAACTGTGCGTCTAGGCGGATGGTAACAGGAGACAAGGGACACGATGTTTTTACCCAGGTTCGGGCCCTCTCGATGGAGGTAAAACCCTACTCCTGCTTGATTAATATTGATGATATGGGTAGTACAAGAGTAGATCTACCACGAGATCAAGGAGGCTAAACCCTAGAAGCTAGCCTATGGTATGATTGTTGTTCGTCCTACGGACTAAAACCCTCCGGTTTATATAGACACCGGAGAGGGCTAGGGTTACACAGAGTCGGTTACAATGGTAGGAGATCTACATATCCGTATCGCCAAGCTTGCCTTCCATGCCAAGGAAAGTCCCTTCCGGACACGGGACGAAGTCTTCAATCTTGTATCTTCATAGTCCAGGAGTCTGGCCGAAGGTATAGTCCGGCTATCCGGACACCCCCTAATCCAGGACTCCCTCAGAGGCCATTTTAAGATCTAGAATATCCAATCGCTTATTGCAAAGAGTAATCAAAGTGTTCATGCGTTTGAGGTTTCCCCTGATCTTTTGAGAGGTTCGTTAGACTTTTGCAATTCAGTCGAATTTTTCTGCATATCACACAATTTGTCTAATATTTGAATCCTCTCTTGAGTAAAAACAAATCCCTTTTGTGGTGGTGGAACCCCCAATGTACCCTCTATTATTTCAGAGGTTGTTTTGGCATCACTCTCAATAAAATTCCCTTTTGTGGCAAAATCCAAAAGTTGTCTATGGTGCACGGTTAAACCTATAGAAATTGCGAAGCAAAAATTTTACGTCCCCTTTTATAGAACAAACACGGTACGATTCCTTTAAACTATACCAAGCATCTTTCAAATTTTCTTCTTGTTTCTGTTTGAAGTACAGGACTTCAAAATCTGGTGACAAAGGAGGGATAATTATGCTAGTCATAATGGCAAGGCAAGCAAACACGAGAAAGGCAAACAGAAAATATTTTTGTATTTTTGTGAAAACATTTTAGAAGTGGGGGAGATGAATATGAGAGGAAAATGGCAAATAATGTAAATTCAAGGAGATGAAAGTTTATGCGAAGGTACTTGATAGATGTTGATGATGTCTCCTCGGCAACGGCGCCAGAAATTCTTCCTGCTACTTGTGAACTGCGTTGGGATTTCCCCGAAGAGGAGAGGGTGATGTGGTACAGTAGAGAAAAATATTTACCTCAGATAAGAACCAAGGCTATCAATCTAGTAGGAGAACAAAGCAACACCTCATTAGTAGCACCTGCACACAAACAACAAATCCTTGCAACCCAACGCGAACAAGGGGTTGTCAATCCCTCGACGGTTACGAGCAAGATTAAATTGTATGATGATAGATAGATAGATCAAACAAAAATACCAAATAAAATAAATAAAAGAAAAACGCAACAAGGTATTTTTGGTTTTAATATTTGATAAAAGATAGATCTGGGGGCATAGTTTTCACCAGAGGCTTCTCTCGTGAAAATAGCATATGGTGGGTAAACAAATTAATGTTGGGCAATTGATAGAAAAGCAAATAATTATAACGATCCAAGGTAATGATCATATAGAGGCATCACGTCCGAGACAAGTAGACCAAAACGATTCTACATCAACTACTATTACTCCACACATCGACCGCTATGCAGCATGCATCTTGTGTATTAAGTTCATTGAAAATGAAGTAACGCCTTAAGCAAGATGACATGATGTAGACAAGATAAACTCAGGTATGAATAAACCCCATTTTTTACCCTTAATAGAAATGATACATACGTGTCATGTCCCCTTTTGTCACTAGGATTGAGCACGACAAGATCGAACCCATTACAAAGCACCTCTCCCATTGCAAGAAAAATCAATTTAGTTGGCCAAACCAAATCAATAGATCAAAAAAGAGTTTAGAGAAAACTCAAATAATATTCATGGATAGATCTGATCATAATCTCACAATTCATCGGATCCCAAGAAATACACCGCAAAAGTCATTACATCAAGTAGATCTCCAAAAACATCAAGGAGAACAAATCAATAGATCAAAAAAGAGTTTAGAGAAAACTCAAATAATATTCATGGATAGATCTGATCATAATCTCACAATTCATCGGATCCCAAGAAATACACCGCAAAAGTCATTACATCAAGTAGATCTCCAAAAACATCAAGGAGAACAAATCAATAGATCAAAAAAGAGTTTAGAGAAAACTCAAATAATATTCATGGATAGATCTGATCATAATCTCACAATTCATCGGATCCCAAGAAATACACCGCAAAAGTCATTACATCAAGTAGATCTCCAAAAACATCAAGGAGAACATTGTATCGAACATCAAAGAGAGAAGAATCCATCTAACTACTAACTATGGACCCGTAGGTCTATGGTAAACTACTCATGCATCATCGGAAGGGTGGCAAGGTTGATGTAGAGCCCCTCCATGATCGATTCTCCCTCCGGCAGAGTATCGGAGAAGGCCTCCAGATGGGATCTCGTGGTTCTCAAATTTTCAGTGGCAGAAAAAGTGTTTTAGGTGGCTCTCTGATGTTAGGGGAATATTTGAAAATTTATAGAGGTGGAATTAGGGTTGGAGGTGCCATGAGCGACCCACAAGCCTGGGGGCCGCCCCCCAAGGGCGCGCCCTTAGGGCTTGTTGCTCCCTCATGGCTCTTATGGCCTTCTCCCAAACCTTCTAGGGTCTCTTCTGGTCCAGAAAAAATTAATCAAAGTTTTTTCTCCATTTGGACTTCGTCCCGAGAAGCCAAAAACATGCAAAAAAGCAGCAATTGGCACTGAGCACTAAGTTAATAGGTTAGTCCCAAAAAATGATATATAATTGCATATAATGACATATAAAACATCCAAAGTTGATACTATAATAGCATGGAACAATAAAAAAATATAGATATGTTGGGGACATATCACTCGCCACCGAGCATGACATGTGTCACCCCTGGTGGCGGCGCGGGAGGAGGAGCAGCCAGAGGCGGCATATCAGGCCACACTCGAGGAGGCGCTCTAGCACGCTTATACATCTCCACTCATGGCAATCCTTACTCCTCGCATTGATATCTATTGTAGGACATCTACATTGCCTAACGATCCACCTAGTTGTTGCGAGACTTCCTAAAAAGGTTGTCCTACATTATAAACCCCAATCATCATTCTCTTTTCCGTTCAAAGTGCTACTTCCATGGCTCACACTCATGTATTGAGTGTAGTTGAAAAAATATGAAGTGAGAAAAAATATGACACAATTGCTTGGTTTGGCATTGGAGAAAAAATATGATACAATTGCTTGGTTTGGCACCGGAGAAAAAACATGATACAATTTCTTGGTTTGGCATCGGAGAAAAAATATGGTACAATTGCTTGGTTTGGCACCGGGGAGATCATGATTTATACTTTACGTTAGGAAGATGGAGCTATGACATGCTTACATGATTAAATGAGTAGGAATACCATTCTTTATTTTGAAGGGTAATGATTACTTTCTAGTACTCATGCATATTATTATTTTTGATATCAAATAAATCATCGCCTCCCAATATTCAAACCGTAAAGAATTACATGAATAAGACATGTTAGATAGCATTTCACATAATGTGCCGCCGCCAATTCAGTTGTACACTAATCATACACGCAAATGTGTAAGATCAAGATTAGGGAATCATAGGAAGATATCACAACACAACTCTAGACACAAATTAAAGTCATACAAGCTTCATATTACAAGCCAGGGGCCTCGAGGGCTCGAATACAGAAGTTCGATCATAAACGAGTTAGCGGAAGCAACAATATCTAAGTATAGACATAAGTTAAACAAGGTACCATAAGATGGCTAGCACAAGCATGGATACAAATCGAAGAGGCGCATGCCTCTGATACGTCTCCAACGTATCTATAATTTTTGATTGTTCCATGCTATTATATTATCCATCTAGGATGTTTTATATGCATTTATATGCTATTTTATATGATTTTTGGGACTAACCTATTAACCTAGAGCCCAGTGCCAGTTTATGTTTTTTCCTTGTTTTTGAGTTTTACAAAAAAGGAATACCAAACGGAGTCCAATTGACCTGCCAATTTTTGTGGATTTTTTATGGACCAAAAGAAGCCCCAGAGTAAAAGAGTTGGGCCAGAAGAGTCCCTAGCCATCCACGAGGGTGGGGGGCGCACCCTACCCCCTATGCGTGGGCCCCTATCTCGTGGACGAGTCGGAGACCCCCCTGGCGTGAGACCTATGCCAAAAATACCTATAAATACAGAAACCTCCAAAAAATAACCTAGATCGGGAGTTCCGTCGCCGCAAGCCTCTGTAGCAACCAAAAACCAATCGGGACCCTGTTCCGGCACCCTGCCGGAGGGGGGAATCATCACCGGTGGCCATCTTCATCATCCCGGCGCTCTCCATGATGAGGAGGGAGTAGTTCACCCTCGGGGATGAGGGTATGTACCAGTAGCTATGTGTTTGATCTCTCTCTCTCTCTCTCGTGTTCTTGATTTGGCACGATCTTGATGTATCGCGAGCTTTGCTATTATAGTTGGATCTTATGATGTTTCTCCCCCTCTAGTCTCTTGTAATGGATTGAGTTTTCCGTTTGAAGTTATCTTATCGGATTGAGTCTTTAAGGATTTGAGAACACTTGATGTATGTCTTGCATGTGCTTATCTGTGGTGACAATGGGATATTCAGGTGATCCACTTCATGTATGTTTTGGTGATTAACTTGCGAGTTCCGTGACCTCGTGAACTTATGCATAGGGGTTGGCACACGTTTTCGCCTTTACTCTCCGGTAGAAACTTTGGGGAACTCTTTGAAGTTCTTTGTGTTGGTTGAATAGATGAATATGAGATTGTGCGATGCATATCGTATAATCATACCCACAGATACTTGAGGTGACATTGGAGTATCTAGGGGACATTAGGGTTTTGGTTGATTTGTGTCTTAAGGTGTTATTCTAGTACGAACTCTAGGATAGATCAAACGGAAAGAATAGCTTCCTGTTATTTTACTACGAACTCTTGAATAGATCGATCAGAAGAATAACTTTGAAGTGTTTTCGTACCCTACAATAATCTCTTCGTTTGTTCTCCGCTATTAGTAACTTTGGAGTGACTCTTTGTTGCATGTTGACGGATTGTTATATGATCCAATTATGTTATTATTGTTGAGAGAACTTGCACTAGTGAAAGTATGAACCCTAGGCCTTGTTTCAACGCATTGCAATACCGTTTTCGCTCACTTTTATCATTAGTTACCTTGCTGTTTTTATATTTTCAGATTACAAAAACCTATATCTACCATCCATATTGCACTTGTATCACCATCTCTTCGCGAACTAGTGCACCTATACAATTTACCATTGTATTGGGTGTGTTGGGGACACAAGAGACTCTTTGTTATTTGGTTGTAGGGTTGTTTGAGAGAGACCATCTTCATCCTATACCTCCCACAGATTGATAAACGTTAGGTCATCCACTTGAGGGAAATTTTCTATTGTCCTACAAACCTCTGCACTTGGAGGCCCAACAACGTCTACAAGAAGAAGGTTGTGTAGTAGACATCAAGCTCTTTTCTGGCGCCATTGTCGGGGAGGTTAGCGCTTGAAGGTATATCTTTAGATCTTGCAATAGAATCTTTTTGTTTCTTGTTTTATCACTAGTTTAGTCTATAAAAGAAAACTACAAAAAATGGAATTAAGGTTGCCTCATATGCTTCATCTTTTTAATGTCTTTCGTGAAAATAAGGATTCTGATAATTGTGCCAAAGTGTTAGAAGAAGAATGTATTAAAATGTTTGGCACTAAATCTTTGGATGATGAGCATGATTGCAATGTTGTTAGTATGAATTCTTTTAATATCCATGATGCTAATGATATGCAAAGCCACAAGCTTGGGGATGCTATGTTTGATGAAGATGATATTTTTTGTCCCCCAGGTTTTGATGAGAAAATTTATTTTGATGATAGCATGCCTCCTATTTATGATGATTATATTGATGAAAATGGGTTTGGAAGAGTGTTAACTTTAGGAAGTAATGATCCCTCTACTTTGGAGGGTGTTGAATCTTATTGTGATAATTATGAAAGTGGGTTTGGAGAGGTCGTGACTTTATTTAATGTTAATCCCACTATTTTGGAAGAGTGTCAACTTTGCATACATGTGGATCGTGTTAAGAATATTTTTGTGATAGCTATATTGTTGAATTTGCTTATTATCCCACATGTAATTATTATAAGGGAGGAACATATGCTTGTAGGAATTGCAATAATATCAAGGTTCCTCTCTATGTGTTGAAAATCTTGAAAATTTGCTTGTTTTACCCTCCTATGAAAGGTGATTCTTGTTCCCACAAGTTGTTTTCTCACAAAATCCCTATGCATAGGAAGTGGGTTAGACTTAAATGTTCTAGTCATATTCTTCATGATGCTCTCTTTATGTTTCAATTCTTATCCTTTATGTGAGCATCATTGAAATCATCATGCCTAGCTAGGGGCGTTTAATAATAGCGCTTGTTGGGAGGCAACCCAATTTTATTTTTTTCCTTTCTTTTTGTTCATGTTTAGTAATAAATAATCCATTTATCCTCTGTTATGATTGTGTTTTATGTTTTAATTAGTGTTTGTGCCAAGTAAAGCCTTTAGGATCTTCTTGGGTGATTGTTATTTGATCTTGCAGTAAAAAACAGAAAGTATGCACTCACAAGAATAATTTTAATTTTTTACCAGAGGGCGATAAAATACCAATTCTACTTGCAGCAGATTAATAAACAAATTGCCTAGGACTTCCTAATTTCTCAGGATTTTTGGATTTACAGAAGTATTCGAAACCTACAGATTACTACAGACTGTTCTGTTTTTGACAGATTTTGTTTTCTATGTGTTGTTTGCTTATTTTGATGAACTTATGAGTAGTATCTGTCGGATGTGGGGTTCCGGAAAACCCTTAAGGTTCGAACACTGGGGTGCGCGCGAATTCTCTTCCTTCTACCAATCTACGCCCTAGCTCGCTAAGATATCACGGACGAACTCGATGAACTCGCAGCACAGAAAGAAACATGATTTATACTGGTTCGGGCCACCGTTGTGGTGTAATACCCTACTCCAGTGTGGTGGTGGTGGATTGTGTCTTGGGCTGATGATGAACAATACAAGGGGAAGAACGGCCTCCTCAGGTTGAGGCGTTCTTGTGCTTGGCTAACTTGTGAGGGTGAGAGTGATCTAAGATGTCATCTCCTCTCGCCCCTCACCTCTCTTCTCCCTTTCTATGGTGGTGGCTAGCCCTACTTATTGGGGCCCTAGTCCTCTTCCCAAATATTGAGCGGGAAGGGAGACAACAACGGTGGGCTAATTTGAAGGGGGACAACTAGTACAAGCCGTCCTGACAAAAGGTGGTCTGCGCCTGCGAAAGGCTCTGGTGGTGACGCAGTCTTGGGCTCCACGATGACCTCCGTCTTGCCGTCCTTCTGGTCTTGGTCTTGTTACACCAAAATGGCAACCTTTGCCTGATGCCTCGGTACTCCTCGCCTGCGCTAGTGTCCTTAGCACCAAAGAGGAAACAAGGATGTTGTGCGCGCTGGCGCCCGCCTGGCGCCCGCTTGGTGTCGATCGTCATGGCTCACGTCACGAGAGCCTCGTGAGGTTCGCCTCGCCTTGATGTCTCCGCTCCTCGTGAGCTTTCCTGGCTAGGACGCTCCAGAGGAGATTTCATGTCGCCCTCCTCGCGTGGCTTATCCCCTTGCAAATGTCTTGGATGCCTTGTTGGTGAAGATGGGCCGTACGGCCTGATGACTTAGCCACGCAGCGGGTCGCAGGCAGGCAAGTCTGGGGACCCCTGTTCCCAGGATGCCGACAGTAGCCCCCGGGCCCAAGGTGCGCTCGAGCTTGGCTTTGCGGCGAAGCCAAGGGCCAAGCACGGAGCACCGCGGGCCCCCAAAGCCTGCAGCCTTGGTTGACGCGTGGCGGTTGATTGGTCGTGGGCGTCTCCTCTCCCCCATGCTGCCTCGGCGACTGCACGACTTGACGGGTCCCTACGACATTCAAGGGAAACCATCATTACCTGCGGTCGTGGGAGGTGCCGGTTGGCCTTCTTTTGCTATAAATGGGGAGGGGGGCGGAGCCCCCGTCGCCCATCTCTTCCTCGCTTGCTGCTTCTTCTTCCTCGCTCCACTCCTAGCTTCTTCTTCCTTGCTTCGTTGCTCGTTGTGCCACCAATGGCGCCTATCAGAAGGTTCTCCGCTGAAGAAAAGGGGAAAGCCCCCCGGGATGTCCCGGAGCGACTCCCGCCGAAGAAGAGGGCGACCTACCACCGTGAAGAAGCGGAGATGCAGGTGGTGGCGAGGCCTTGGTGCGAGCGGCCTCCTCCAGGGTACCCGCTACCCCTGTACGCCCAAGCCGAGGGCTCGGGAGGGCGGGGCGACGAGCAACGCCGCCTGCGCTACGCCCGGGGTCGCCGTGCCACGGCGACGCATGCCGTCGCCCCCAGAATCCACGCCGCGGACTCCTCGCGTGAGCTGGTGCTGTGGGTGCTGATGCCGCCAAGCTCTTGGATCCGCTTCCCGCGGTTCTTCTCTGACGTGATGCCGCGGAGGGGGCCTCTCGAGCTCTAGTTGCAGCACGCCGACTGCGGCGCTCCTGCTACTAGATCGGAGACCGAAGCGGTCCCCTTAGGCAAGATCTTCATGACCCGCGACTGGGGCGAGATCGCGCGGGTCTGCCGCGCAAGGGGCGCCCTCGCAATCCATCTTGAGTACGACGGCGCCTCCATGCTCTTCTTCAAGGTCTTCGACACCGAGGGCCGCCGCCTGGAGTGCTGCTCCGGAGAGGAGCGCGAGGCTGATGTGTGCTCCGCTCGCCACCACTCAAGCAGTAGCAGCCCCTGGGAGTCCAGCAGCTCTCCTGAGCTCTACGAGACTCCGGAGACGAGCGACGGCAGCTACGTGCCCCCGAGCTCTCGCCGCGCTCGAGGCAGTGCCGCCGCGTTCGGCCGCCGCCGCCGCTGATCTGGATGGGCTTGGCGCCGGCCTCCCGTGGCCCACTGTTGATGATGGCATTTGCCACGGGGGGTTGTAGATAGGATCCTCCTCAGTTTTAGCTTTTGTTTCCTGCGAAGAACCATGAAGCACCCTGTGGGGGCATGTAAGGGTCTGTAATGTCTTTTGTGCTTTTCTTCCCTGTTATGAAGATTTGATGAATGCGTGTCTCGTTAAGGCTCGGTCCCCCCTTTCTTTCCTCGAGATAGCTTGTTGCTCTAAGCCGACAGGTCCCGGTCCCCAGGCAGGCTACAACCATCGCTGGTATGCCAGGTCGCCTGCTGTGGTCAAGGCCAGGAGGTGTGCGGCCCGAGGTCCAGTAAGAGCCCCTGAGGCGCGATGCTCAGGAGGTCCCCCTTAGCGCTCAAGCGGCCATGGTTAGGGAAGAAAGGGAGTTGACGTGGTCGCAAGGGGATTGCGGTAAGGCGTGAGTGTCCATGAGGCCTAGACATTTAGCCGATCCGAGGGTGAGACTTATCTTGCGAACTTCATGACGATTCCTAACGTTGCGCTGGGGATGCGCGCCAACTTGTGCGGCATAGCCAGGCCGGCCCATACAAGTTTCCCTCCTCCCATGCTATCCTTGGTGCTCTGTGTCCTCAGGTCCCGGCCCTCGAGTGAGCTCAGCCGTCGCTGGTATGCCAGGTCGCGATGCCGTGGTCAAGGCCAGGGGGTGAGGGCTGGAGAGCCAGTAAGAGCTCCTGAGTCGCGATGCTCAGAAGCCCCCCTTTTAACGCGCAAGCGAATTGCACGAGAGAAAAGGAGACTTGCGGTGCCGCCTGCTATCCTTCCTGCGGGGTCCCTGTGAACAGGCACAAGAAGAACAGGGTTTGCCGTTACAACCGTCGGCCTGCCGCTGGTTGGTCCAGATGAAATGAAGGCACTGAGGGCCTAGTGAGGTGACGTGCGCGGGGCATGCCGCAAGCCAGAGCTCGAACGCTCAGGTTTGTCGACGTGGCAGGGACGGACCCATGCACCAGCGCCGTGCCTGTGAGGAGGCCCCGTGGGAGGCGATGATCGGGCAGATGATGACCGTAGGAAGGTTAAGCAGGGAAGGCAAATCAGCTTGGGTAAATGCAGGAAGATACATGCCAATGGGTCCGGCCCGAGCGGCTTGGGGATGATGCAGCACGAGGGGCGCCCCCAGCAAGGTAAGTTAAAGACATAAGCAAATGGGATACATGCCGTAGGGACGGACCCACATGGCCTGGGAATGATGCAGCCCAAGGGGCGCTCCCAGCTTAACGAGCTCGGAAGATGTCACCTGGTTCTGTAGACAAAGAAGAGTTGGTGCAGCTGAAGGCGCGCATTGAAGAAACGACTCCTCATGAGCCACCGGAGCCCTGAGCCTTGCGAGGCTCTGGGGGCTTAGGAGGCTCCCTGAAGACCATCTCCATTCCCTCCAGGACGACGCGGTACCTGGCCTCTTGAGCCGCCAGGTCACGCCGCATGGCGCGCCGATAGTCCAACGGCACGCTGGGCAAGCCAAGGGGCATGCAGACATAGCTGTGTGGCGGGCCTCCACAACGGCCCACACGTGAAGGCCAGAAGCGCTCCTGAGATGCGGCCCTGTTGAGCCCTTTAATGTCGATGTAGACACGCAGCTCGGCATCCTCGCCTGGGTGGTGAGCCGCGCCCTGTGTGCGGCTATCGCCGCGCATGGCCCCTGCGTCTTGCAGTTCCTGTGTGGTCTTGGCGATGAACTCCCGAGTGTTGGACACCCCTTGCCCTATGTTCTCCTAAGGAAAGCGTGCCATGTAGCACGCCTCCAAGTGGTGCCCAAGTGCCTCCCTCGTGAGGTGGGCAAGGTTTGAGGCCCTCCAGAAGAGAGCCCCCGAGCCCTGCCCGAGGAGGGCGCCAGGCGCGCCTCCCTATGCGATGGAGGGAGGCGCCCCTGGGACGGACGCTGATCCTGATGAGGCTCCTGCCGCGGCGCCATCCTCCTAAGGTCCTGCGTGGCGCAGCCGCTTCTTCTTGGGGATGGCCTCCGGAGGACCCTCACTTCTGCTGTCGGGGTTGTCGATTGCTGCAGCTTGGAAGGCGCGCTCGAGGGAGCACACCATATCCCTCTCTTCACATGGGACCGTGATGACCCCTCCACTTCTAGGCATCTTGAGGACGTTGTAGCCGTGGTGGGTGACCGCCATGAACTTCGCCAGGGATGGATACCCAAGGATGGCATTGTACGTCAGGCGAATGTGCGCGACGTCGAAGTCGATGAGCTCAGTGCGGTAGTTGTCGCGTGTGCCGAAGGTGACAGGCAGGCGGACCTGCCCTATCGGTGTGGTGGAGCCGTCGGTCACTCCCGAGAAAGGTTTGGTAGGCTGGAGCTGCTCATATGGCACTTGGAGGTTGTCGAAAGTGTCGATGGACAGGACATTGAGTCCTGCACCGCCATCGATGAGAGTCTTGGTAACATGCACATTGCTAATGACTGGGGAACACAACATCGGGAGGACGCTGGCGGTGGCCGCGCACTTGAGCTGATCTGCCGAGTTGAAAGTGATGGCGCACTGGGACCACTTGAGTGGGCGCGCGACCTCAAGCTTGGGGAGCGTCGCGTTCATCTCGCGAGCGAATCGTTTGAAGATGCGCTGAGAGGCTGGGGCCTGGGCGCCGCCCAAGATGCAGACGATTGCACGCGGCTCCTGGAAGCCCCCAGCCCCCTCGTCCTGATGATGGTCGTCGTTCCTTCTTGGTGGCGGCAGTGGGGGAAGACTGGTGTTGCCTTGGGGGCGATCCTCACGAGGCTGGTCCCTCCAGGGCCCCTCGCGAGGATGGTCCTGCCAGCGGTCCTCACGAGGCCTGTCGCGCCATTCCTGGCGCAGGCTGCGGTCGTCCCAGCGTCCGCCCCTCATCTTCCTCCACGGCCGTAGCCCCGGTCACCGCGCTCGGGGCGTCGACCATAGCGTCCCTCACGTAGGGCTCGGAGCTCTTGGCAGTCGCTGGTGTTGTGGGTGTTCAGGTTGTGGAAGGCGCAGAACGGTCGGCTGTTCTTGTATGACTCGGGCTGAACTCTGCCCCGTTTGGTGTCAGGCTCCGCAGCTAACACTACCACTTCCTTGCACTTCACGTCCTTGGCCTTGGCTTTCTTCTCCTCTATGCCTACGGCTGGCAGCTCAAGGAGGGAAAGGTGGCCCTCCTCAGCTCTTGCGCACCTGGTTGCTAGGCTGAACAGCTCCTATGACGTGCAGAGCTCCTCGTGGATGGCGAGCTCTTCCTTCATCTTGACATCACGGACGCCGTCGGAGAACACGGAGATGATGGCCTCATCCGTGACCTTGGGGATCTTAAGGAGGGTGTTGTTGAAGCACTAGATGTACTTCCGGAGGGTCTCCCCTAGTTGTTGCTTGATGTGGCGCAGATCGGTCGCGGCCGGTGGGCGGTCGCGAGTGCCCTAGAAGTTGGTGACGAAGCGGTTGCGCATCTCGTCCCAGGAGGAGATCGAGGCGTGCTGCAAGTTCAGGAGCCAAGTGCAGGCCCCATCCTTGAGAGCCATGGGAAACCAGTTCGCCATGACTTTCTCGTTGTCGTTGGCTTCTTCGATGCTCAGCTCGTAGAGCTACAGGAACTCTGCGGGGTCGTCAGTGCCGTCGTAGCGAGGAGGCAGATCCGGCTTGAACTTGCCAGGCCAGGCGACACTACGGAGCTCAGGGGTGAAGGCGTGGCAGCCGACCATGGTTACCGGGGCCCGCCTCGGAGGTGGAGCCTGGTATTGTCGAGGTCCGCGCGGCGCTGCCGCAAGCGGCGCACGGTCTTGATAAGGTGGTGCGGGAAGCGCGGGTGCAGCTTCTCGCGGCCGTGGGATTTCTTGGCAGCTTCTCTCTTCGCGCGTGGGCACCGGTCGTGGCGGATCGCATCGCGGGGCCGCGCGCCTTGGTGCCAAGGCTCCGTCTTTGGGCTAGGGTGGTGGAGGCGTGCCTCGGGCCTCGTCGCCCGTGGCTGGCTGAGGGTGAGGCCGAGAGAGGGACGGCGTCTGGGAGCCCCCTGCGGCGCGGACGAGGCCGGCGACGCGGTCGAGCCACTCCTTGTAGAGGTTGTCGACTGGGCGGTAGCGCAGGAGCTCGTTTGTAGCGAGGAGTGCGGCCCGTGCCTCCATGGGAGCGCGGTGTGCGTGAGACGAAGAACCGGCTGGGGCCAGCAATGGAGTGGCGGTGCGGCCGTCCTGCCGCACCGAAGGATCCAGCGAAGACGCTTGCTGCTCGTTCCCCACCGGGCCAGTGACAACATTGGCAGCGGGGGACGGAGAATGACGTGGTGGCCCGCGGATGGGAGCTGTCTGAGCAACGCGAGCGGTGAGAGCAGCCTGATGCTCAGCTCGAGCACGGCGAGTGTCCGACATGGAGACGATGGAGCGGTGGAGCGACGAACTGACAGAAGGAAAGCTTCAGCGCACCCCTACCTGGCGCGCCAAATGTCAGATGTGGTGTTCCGGCAAACCCTTAAGGTTCAAACATTGGGGTGCACGCGAAGTCTCTCCCTCCTACCAATCTACGCCCTAGCTCGCGAAGATCTCGCGGACGAACTCGCAGCATAGAAAGACACATGATTTATACTGGTTCGTGCCACCGTTGTGGTGTAATACCCTACTCTAGTGCGGTGGTGGTGGATTGCCTCTTGGGCTGATGATGAACAATACAAGGGGAAGAACGACCTCCTCAGGTTGAGGCGTTCTTGTGCTTGGCTAACTTGTGAGGGTGAGAGTGATCTAAGATGTCGTCTCCTCTCGCCCCTCGCCTCTCTTCTCCCTTTCAATGGTGGTGGCTAGCCCTACTTATTGGGGCCCTGGTCCTCTTCCAAAATATTGAGTGGGAAGGCTGTTGGGGATCGTTGCAGAAATTTAAAATTTTCTACGCATCACCAAGATCAATCTATGGAGTAATCTAGCAACGAGGGGAAGGAGAGTGCATCTTCATACCCTTGTAGATCGCTAAGCGGAAGCGTTGCAAGAACACGGATGAAGGAGTCGTACTCGTAGCGATTCAAATCGCGGTTGATTCCGATCTAAGCGCCGAACCACGGCGCCTCCGCGTTCAACACACGTGCAGCCCGGTGACGTCTCTCACGCCTTGATCCAGCAAGGGGAGAAGGAGAGGTTGGGAAGACTCCGTCCAGCAGCAGCACGACGGTGTGGTGGTGGTGGAGGAGCGCGGAACTCCAGCAGGGCTTCGCCAAGCACTACGAGAGACGAGGAGCGAGAGAGGTAGGGCTACGCCAAGAGAGAGATCGAATCGTGTGTTGGGCAGCCCCCATACCTCAAGTATATATAGGGGGAGGGGAGAGGGCTGCGCCCCCTCTAGGGTTCCCACCCCAAGGGGTGTGGCAGCCCTAGATCCCATCTAGGGTGGCGGCCACAAGGGGGAGAGGGGGAGGCGTACCTGGGGTGGGCCTTAGGGCCCATCTGCCCTAGGGTTTGCCCCCTTCCCCTCTTGGAGACACCTTGGGCCTTGGTGGGAGGCGCCCCAGCCCACCTAGGGGCTGGTCCCCTCCCACACTTGGCCCACGCAGCCTTCTAGGGCTGGTCGCCCCACCTGGTGGACCCCCGGGACCCTCCCGGTGGTCCCGGTACGTTACCGTTAGCACCCGAAATATTTCGATGACCAAAACAGGACTTCCCATATATAAATCTTTACCTCCGAACCATTCCGGAACTCCTCGTGACGTCCGAGATCTCATCCGGGACTCCGAACAACATTCGGTAACCGCGTACATACTTTCCCTATAACCCTAGTGTCATCGAACCTTAAGTGTGTAGGCCCTACGGGTTCAGGAGTCATGCAGACATGGCCGAGACAACTCTCCGGTTAATAACCAACAGCAGGATCTGGATACCCATGTTGGTTCCCACATTCTCCATGATGATCTCATCGGATGAACCACGATGTCAAGGATTCAATCAATCCCGTATACAATTCCCTTTGTCTATCGGTACGATACTTGCCCGAGATTCGATCGTCGGTATCCCGATACCTTGTTCAATCTCGTTACCGGCAAGTCTCTTTACTCGTTCCATAACACATCATCCCGTGATCAACTCCTTGGTCACATTGTGCACATTATGATGATGTCCTACCGAGTGGGCCCAGAGATACCTCTCCGTTACACGGAGTGACAAATCCCAGTCTCGATTCGTGCCAACCCAATAGACACTTTTGGAGATACCCGTAGTATACCTTTATGGCCACCCAATTACGTTGTGACGTTTGGCACACCCAAAGCACTCCTACGGTATCCGGGAGTTGCACAATCTCATGGTCTAAGGAAATGATACTTGACAATAGAAAAGCTTTAGCATATGAACTACACGATCTTTGTGCTAGGCTTAGGATTGGGTCTTGTCCATCACATCATTCTCCTAATGATGTGATCCCGTTATCAACGACATCCAATGTCCATGGTTAGGAAACCGTAACCATCTATTGATCAACGAGCTAGTCAACTAGAGGCTTACTAGGGACATGGTCTTGTTTATGTATCCACACATGTATCTGAGTTTCCTATCAATACAATTCTAGCATGGATAATAAACGATTATCATGAACAAGGAAATATAATAATAACCAATTTATCGTTGCCTCTAGGGCATATTTCCAATAGTCTCCCACTTGCACTAGAATCAATAATCTAGTTCACATCGCCATGTGATTAACACTCACAGGTCACATCTCCATGTGACCAACATCCAAAGAGTTTACTAGACTCAATAATCTAGTTCACATCACTATGTGATTAACACTCAATGAGTTCTGGGTTTGATCATGTTATGCTTGTGAGAGAGGCTATAGTCAACGGGTCTGCAATATTCAGATCCCTATGTATTTCGCAAAATTTTATGTCATATTGTAGATGCTGCTACCACGTTCCACTTGGAGCTATTCCAAATTGTTGCTCCATTATACGTATCCGGTATCTCTACTCAGAGCTATCCGGATAGGTGTTAAGCTTGCATCGACGTAACTCTTTACGCCGAACTCTTTATCACCTCCATAACCGAGAAACATTTCCTTATTCCTCTAAGGATAATTTTGACCGCTATCTGGTAATCCACTCCTAGATCACCTTTGTACCCTCTTGCCAGACATGTGGCAAGGCACACATTAGGTGCGGTACTTAGCATGGCATACCGTATAGAGCCTATGACAAAAGCATAGGGGACGACCTTCGTCCTTCCTCTTTCTTTCGCCATGGTCAATCTTTGAGTCTTACTCAACTTCACACCTTACAACTTAGGTAAGAACCCCTTCTTTGACTAATCTATTTTGAACTCCTTCAAAAACGTGTCAAGGTGTGCGTTCTTTGAAAGTATCATCAGGCGTCTTGATCTATTTCTATAGATCTTGATGCCCAATATGTAAGCAGCTTTATCCAGGTCTTCCTTTGAAAATCACTCTTCAAACAACTGTTTATGCTTTCCAGAAATTCTACATTATTTCGAATCAACAATATGTCATCCACATATACTTATCAGAAATGTTGTAGTGCTCCCACTCACTTTCTTGTAAATACAAGTTTCTAGCAAACATTGTATAAACCTAAAAGCTTTGATCACTCCATCAAAGCATATATTCTGACTCCGAGATGCTTGCTCTAGTCCATAGAAGGATCGCTGGAGCCAGCATACCTTTTAGCATCCTTAGGATCGACAAAACTTTGATTGTATCACATACAACTCTTTCTTACGAAAACTGGTAAGAAAACTTGTTTTTGACATCCATCTGTCAGATTTCATAATCGAAAAATATAGCTAATGCTAACATGATTCCGATGGACTTAAACATCGCTATGGGTGAGAAAATCTCATCGTAGTCAACTCCTTGAACTTGTGAAAAGACTCTTTCCCACAAGTCGAGCTTCATAGACAGTAACATTACCGCCCACGCCCGTCTTCTTCTTAAAGATCCATTTATCTCAATGGCTTGCCGATCAACGGGCAAGTCCACCAAAGTCCATACTTTGTTCTGATACATGGATCCTATCTCAGATTTCATGGCTTCTAACCATTTGTCGGAATACTGGCCCACCATCGCTTCTCCATAGCTCGTAGGTTCATTGTTGTCTAACAACATGATATCTAAGACAGGATTACCGTACCACTCAGGAGTAGTACATATCCTTGTCGACCTATGAGGTTCGATAGCAACTTGATCCGAAGCTTCATGATCACTCTTATTAAATTCCTATTCAACAGGTGTAGGCGCCATAGAAAACATCTTTCTGTGTTGCATCACTCTCTGGTTGAAGTAAAGCTTCGACAACCTCATCAAGTTCTACCTTCCTCCCACTCAATTCTTTCGAGAGAAACTCCTTCTCGAGAAAGGACCCGTTCTTAGCGACAAACAATTTGCCCTCGGATCTGAGATAGAAGGTGTACCCAACTGCCACCTTTGGGTATCCTATGAAGATGTATTTGTCCATTTTTGGGTTCGAGCCTTTCCGGCTGAAGCCTTAAGCATCGCAGCCGCAAACATTAAGAAACGACAACTTTGGTTTCTTGCCAAAGCAATGTTCATACGACGTTGTCTCAACGGACTTATATGGTGTCCTATCTAAAGTGAATGCAGTTGTCTCTAATGCATAACCTCAAAATAATAGCGGTAGATCGGTAAGAGACATCATAGATCGCACCATGTCTCATAAGGTTCGATTATGACGTCCGGACACACCATTACGCTGTGGTGTTCCAGGTGGCTTCAACTGCGAAACAATTCCACAATGTCTTAAGTGATTTCCAAACTCATGACTAAAAAAATCCCCTTTTGATCAGATCGTAGGAACATGATCTTCTTGTTATGATGATTCTTCACTTCACTCTGAAATCGCTTGAACTTTTCAAACGTTTTAGACTTGTGCTTCATTAAGTAAATATACCTATATCTACTCAAATCGTCAGCGAAGATGATAAAATAGCGATATCCACCGCACGCTTCAATTCTCATTGGATCACACGCATCAGCATGTATGATTTCCAACAAGTCACTTGCCCGTTTCATTGTACCTGAAAACAGGGTCTTAGTCATCCTGCCCGTGAGGCATGGCTCGCATGTGTCAAGCGATTCAAAATCAAGTGACTCCAAACATCCATCGACATGGAGTTTCTTCATGCATCTTACGCCAATATGACCTAAGCGGCAGTGCCACAAGAAAGTGGTACTATCATTATTAACTCTACATCTTTTGGCGTGAACATGTGTATTACCACGACCGAGATTCACTGAACCTATTCACATAGGGTGCATGACCATGAAAGGTATTATTCATGTAAACAGAATAACCATTATTCTCTAACTTAAATGAATAACTGTATTGCAATGAACATGATCTAATCATATTCATGCTCAACGTAGACACTTGATAACATTTATCTAGGTTCAATACTAATCCCGAAGGCAGATGGAGCGTGTGATGGTGATCTCATCAACTTTGGAAACACTTCCAACACACATCGTCACCTCGCCCTTAGCCAGTCTTCGTTTAGTCCGTAGCTTTTGCTTCAAGTCACCAATAATAGCAACCGAACCGGTATCCAATACCCAGGTGCTACCAGGAGTACTAGTGAGGTACACATTAGTAACACATATATACTTTGTTGAAGTTTCCAGCCTTCTTATCTACCATGCATTTGGGGTAATTCCGCTACCAGTGACCATTCCCCTTACAATAGAAGCACTTAGTCTCGAGTTTGGGTTCAACCTTGGGTTCCTTCACTGGAGCGGCAACTAGTTTGCCATCCATGAAGTCTCCCTTCTAGCCCTTGCCCTTCTTGAAACCAGTGGTCTTGTTAAACCATCAACACTTGATGCACCTTCTTGATTTCTACCTTTTGATGTCTTAAGCACCGCGAACAGCTCCGGGATCAACTCCATCCCTTGCATGTCATAGTTCATCACGAAGATCTAGTAGCTTAGTGATAGTGGCTAGAGAACTCTATCAATCACTATCTTATCTCGAAGTTTAACTCCCACTTGATTTAAGTGATTGTAGCACCCAGACATTCTGAGCACATTCTCACTAGCTGAGCTATTCTCCTCCATCTTGTTGGCAAAAGAACTTGTCAGAGGTCTCATACCTCTCAACACGGGCATGAGCCTGAAATCCCAATTTCAGCTCTTGGAACATCTCATATGCCTTATGGCGTTCAAAACGTCATCGGAATCCCGATTCTAAGCCGTAAAGTATGGTGCACTAAACTATCAAGTAGTCATCAGGACATGTCTGTCAGGTGTTCACAACATCCACAGACGACGTTGTAGGGGTCTGCACATCGAGCGGTGCATCAAAGACGTAAGCCTTCTATGTAGCAGTGAGGACACTCCTCGGACTACGGACCTAGTCCGCATCATTTCTTACAATATCTTTCAACTTAGTCTTTTCTCTAGGAACGTATTAAAACAGGGAGCTAAAGCGTGAGCTATTTATCCACAACATATTTGCAAAGACAATTTAGACTATGTTCATGATAATTAAGTTCATCTAATCAAATTATTCAATGAACTCCCACTCAGATAGACATCCCTCTAGTCATCTAAGTGAAACATGATCCGAGTCAACTAGGCCGTGTCCGATCATCACGTGAGACGGACTAGTCAACATCGGTGAACATCTTCATGTTGATCGTATCTTCTATACGACTCATGCTCGACCTTTCGGTCTTCCGTGTTCCGAGGCCATGTCTGTACATGCTAGGCTCGTCAAGTCAACCTAAGTGTATTGCGTGTGTAAATCTGGCTTACACCCGTTGTATTCGAACGTTAGAATCTATCACACCCGATCATCACGTGGTGCTTCGAAACAACGAACCTTCGCAACGGTGCACAGTTAGGGGGAACACTTTCTTGAAATTATTGCGAGGGATCATCTTATTTAAGCTACCATCGTTCTAAGCAAATAAGATGTAAAACATGATAAACATCACATGCAATCAAATAGTGACATGATATGGCCAATATCATTTTGCTCCTTTTGATCTCCATCTTCGGGGCTCCATGATCATCGTTGTCACCGGCATGACACCATGATCTCCATCATCATGATCTCCATCATCATGATCTCCATCATCGTGTCTTCTTGAAGTTGTCTCGTCATCTATTACTTCTACTACTATGGCTAACGCTTTAGCAATAAAGTAAAGTAATTACATGACGTTTATGTTGACACGCAGGTCATAAATAAATTAAGTCAACTCCTATGGCTCCTGCCGGTTGTCATACTCATTGACATGCAAGTCGTGATTCATATTACAAGAACATGATCAATCTCATACATCACATATATCATTCATCACATCCTTTTGGCCATATCACATCACAAGGCATATGCTGCAAAAACAAGTTAGACGTCCTCTAATTGTTGTTGCAAGTTTTTACGTGGCTGCTATAGGTTTTGAGCAAGAACGTTTCTTACCTACGCCAAAACCACAACGTGATATGCCAATTTCTATTTACCCTTCATAAGGACCCTTTTCATCGAATCCGATCCGACTAAAGTGGGAGAGATAGACACCCGCTAGCCACCTTATGCAACTAGTGCATGTCAGTCGGTGGAACCAGTCTCACGTAAGAGAACGTGTAAGGTCGGTCCGGGCCGCTTCATCCCACGATGCTGCCGAATCAAGATAAGACTAGTAACGGCAAGTAAATTGACAAAATTGATGCCCACAACAACTTGTGTTCTACTCGTGCATAGAAACTACGCATAGACCTAGCTCATGATGCCACTGTTGGGGATCATTGCAGAAATTTAAAATTTTCTACGCATCACCAAGATCAATCTATGGAGTAATATAGCAACGAGGGGAAGGAGAGTGCATCTACATACCCTTGTAGATCGCTAAGCGGAAGCGTTGCAAGAACGCGGATGAAGGATTCATACTCGTAGCGATTCAGATCGCGGTTGATTCCGATCTAAGCGCCGAACCACGGCGCCTCCGTGTTCAACACACGTGCATCCCAGTGACGTCTCCCACACCTTGATCCAGCAAGGGGAGAAGGATAGGTTGGTAAGACTCCGTCCAGCAGCAGCACGACGGCGTGGTGGTGGTGGAGGAGCACAGAACTCCAGCAGGGCTTCGCCAAGCACTACGAGAGACGAGGAGGGAGAGAGGTAGGGCTGCGCCAAGAGAGAGATCGAATCGTGTGTTGGGCAGCCCCCATACCTCAAGTATATATAGGGGGATGGGAGGGGGCTGCGCCCCCTCTAGGGTTCCCACCCCAAGGGGAGCGGCAGCCCTAGATCCCATCTAGGGTGGCGGCCACAAGGGGGAGAGGGGGAGGCACACCTGGGGTGGGCCTTAGGGCCCATCTACCCTAGGGTTTTCCCACTTCCCCTCTTGGAGGCGCCTTGGGCCTTGGTGGGAGGCACCCCAGCCCACATAGGGGCTGGTCCCCTCCCACACTTGGCCCATGAAGCCTTCTAGGGCTGGTGGCCCCACCTGGTGGACCCCGGGACCCTCCCGGTGGTCCCGGTACGTTACCGATAGCACCCGAAATCTTTTCGATGACCAAAACGGGACTTCCCATATATAAATCTTTACCTCCGGACCATTTCGGAACTCCTCGTGACGTCCGGGATCTCATCCGGGACTCCGAACAACATTCGGTAACCGCGTACATACTTTCCCTATAACCCTAGCGTCATCGAACCTTAAGTGTGTAGACCCTACGGTTTCGGGAGTCATGCAGACATGGCCGAGACAACTCTCTGGTCAATAACCAACAGCGGGATCTGGATACCCATGTTGGTTCCCACATGCTCCATGATGATCTCATCGGATGAACCACGATGTCAAGGATTCAATCAATCCCGTATACAATTCCCTTTGTCTATCGGTACGATACTTGCCCGAGATTCGATCGTCGGTATCCCGATACCTTGTTCAATCTCGTTACCGGCAAGTCTCTTTACTCGTTCAGTAACATATCATCCCGTGATCAACTCCTCGGTCACATTGTGCACATTATGATGATGTCCTACCGAGTGGGCCCAGAGATACCTCTCCGTTACACGGAGTGACAAATCCCAGTCTCGATTCGTGCCAACCCAACAGACACTTTTGGAGATACCCGTAGTATACCTTTATGGCCACCCAATTACGTTGTGACGTTTGGCACACCCAAAGCACTCCTACGGTATCCGGGAGTTGCACAATCTCATGGTCTAAGGAAATGATACTTGACAATAGAAAAGCTTTAGCATACGAACTACACGATCTTTGTGCTAGGCTTAGGATTGGGTCTTGTCCATCACATCATTCTCCTAATGATGTGATCCCGTTATCAACGACATCCAATGTCCATGGTTAGGAAACCATAACCATCTATTGATCAACGAGCTAGTCAACTAGAGGCTTACTAGGGACATGGTCTTGTCTATGTATCCACACATGTATCTGAGTTTCCTATCAATACAATTCTAGCATGGATAATAAATGATTATCATGAACAAGGAAATATAATAATAACCAATTTATCATTGCCTCTAGGGCATATTTCCAACAAAGGGAGCCAAGAATGGCGGGCTAATTTGAAGGGGGACATCTAGTACAAGCCGTCCTGACAAAAGGTGGTCTGCGCCTGCGAAAGGCTCTGGTGGTGACGCCGTCTTGGGCTCCATGATAACCTCTGTCTTGCCGTCCTTCTGCTCTTGGTCTTGTTGCACCAAAATGGCAACCTTTGCCTGATGCCTCGGTACTCCTCTGTGACACCCATGATGCGGCTATATCTCCCACGTGTCGGAGCACGACTTAGAGGCATAACCGTATTGTAGGCATGTTGCAAGAGGGGTAATCTTTACACATCCCATGTACTGAATAAGAGAGGGATGAAGAGTTGGCTTACAATCGCCACTTCACACAATACATAAATATAGCATTACATCATCCAGAATACAAACAAGGTCCGACTACGGAACCAAATAAAGAAAGACCACCCCTAATGCAAAAGATCCTCGATCACCCCAACTGGACTCCACTATTGATCGAAAGGAAAACGAAACAACACAACGAACATGATCTTCATCGAGCTCCTCCTTGAGCTCGGTTGCGTCACCTGCACGGTTATCATCGGCACCTGCAACTATTTGAAGTAATACGTGAGTCACAGGGACTCAGCAATCTCACACCCGCGAGATCAAAACTATTTAAGCTTATGGGTAGGAAAAGATAGTGAGGTGGAGCTGCAGAAAGCGCTAGCATATATGGTCGCTAACTTACGCAAATGAGAGCGAGAAGATGAGCAAATCATGGTCACAAACTAGAAGTGATCAAGAAGTGATCCTGAAACTACTTACGTCAAGCATAACACAAGAACCGTGTTCACTTCCCGGACTCCGCTGGAAAGAGACCATCATGGCTACACACGCGGTTGATGCATTTTAATTAAGTTAAGTGTCAAGTTCTCTACAACCGGACATTAACAAATTCCCATCTGCCCATAACCGCGGGCACGGCTTTCGAAAGTTCAAAACCCTGCGGAGGTGTCCCAACTTAGCCCATCACAAGCTCTCACAGTCAACGAAGGATATTCCTTCTCCCAGGAAGATCCAATCAGACTCGGAATCCCGGATACAAGACATTTTGACAATGGTAAAACAAAACCAGCAAAGCTGCCCGAATGTGCTGACAAATCCCGATAGGAGGTGCACATATCTCGTTCTCAGGGCACACCGGATTTGTCCAAGATTCCGGTAGGCCAACCCAGAGTTGCCCCTGGTGGTCACCGGCTGCTGACAGGTTGGACCAACAGTCAGAGGAGCACTGGCCCGGGGGGTTTAAAATAAAGATGACCCTTGAGTCTGCAGAACCCAAGGGAAAAAAGGCTTAGGTGGCAAGTGGTAAAACCAAGGTTGGGCCTTGCTGGAGGAGTTTTATTCAAGGAGAACTGTCAAGGTGTTCCCATTATAACCCAACCGCGTAAGGAACGCAAAATCAAGGAACATAATACCGGTATGACGGAAACTAGGGCGGCAAGAGTGGAACAAAACACCAGGCATAAGGCCGAGCCTTCCACCCTTTACCAAGTATATAGGTGCATTAAAGTAAATAAGAGATATTGTGGTATCCCAACAATAACCATGTTCCAACAAGGAACAAACTCCATCTTCACCCGCAACTAACAATACTATAAGAGGGGCTGAGCAAAGTGGTAACATAGCCAAACAACGGTTCGCTAGGAAAGGTGGGTTAGAGGCTTGACATGGCAATATGGGCGACATGATATAGCAAGTGGTGGGTATCGCGACACAGCAATAGAGCGAGCAACTAGCAAGCAAAGATAGAAGTGATTTCGAGGGTATGGTCATCTTGCCTAAGATCCCGCAAGGAAGAAGAACGAGTCCATGAAGAAGACAAACAGACAAATTCAAACGAATCCTCACAAACACGACGTTACCGGAACTAACACAAAGAAGCAACACCGGAAAGGAGCAAACAACATAGTAAACAACCATCACATAAACATGGCATGATGCACAACCAAGTATGATGCATGTCCGGTTTAATGAAGCATGGCATGGCAAAGTGCAACAAACAACACTACAAATTAAGTGGAGCTCAATATACAACAGAGTTGCATATTGAAGAAAACACCACATGACTTATTTAGTTCTCTCCGGTTTATATACTCAACAATATTAAATGTTGGTTAGCATGGCAAGAGGTGAAGCAAAAGAAAACTACCTATCTAGTCAAGTTTAAATGAGGCCGGAACAACAAACAACAAATCTGGAAACTCCTCATGTGCATATATTAGGTTTGGTCCTGTTCTGCCCTAAACCATATTTAAGAGTTGTTAAACATGCAAAGAGATGCCACCATGTTAAACTATGCATTTTTCTACCCCATTTACATATAAAGATTATTAAATTTGGAGCTACGGTTAAATAGTTATGAATTAAATCATTTTAGCATGGCATATGGGCAAAATTACACAAACAACATTTTAAACATGGATGAAAATGACATATTATGAGACTAGACAAAATTCTAAGCATGTTACATATATAACTTATTTTAATCCGATGCACGGTTCTGAAGTTACTATATGCATGAACATTAAGGGGTTTTCTAAAAAACTGCAGTCTCTGGAATAAAGTCTAAATTCGTTACACAGAAAAAATGAATCGGGCCGCATCTGAGATTGGGCCCAACAGAAGGAAAAAAAAGAAGGGGCACTCGGGTGTGGCATCACCCAGTGGGCCTGGCCCAGTAGGAGAAGGCGACTAGGGAGTCAACGCGGGCTTGACCCGTTGCCCTCTGTCGCTCGAAGAAGATGATGCAGTGAATGAGGGGGTTCGGCGCCTCGCTCAAGCTCGATGCAGAGCGTGACGCGACATCGGCTGCAGGCGAGCTGGGTAGGGCACGGGTCGACGCGGGCAGCTCCGGCTGGGGTCCTCCGGATCGAACGTAGCAGAGGACGGAGGAACCCTGGGGCGGCTGGATTGGCTAGGCGGCAAGCTGAAGATGGCCAGAGGTCTGTGGGCGTCCAGATCGGGTGGCCTCCTGGCTAGGCGATGACGACGGCAAGGCTGCCTGAGGCATGGGTTGGAGCTGTGGACCTGGGCGTCCATGGCAGGTCCTGTAGAGAGAAACTGAGAGAGAACCAGGGAAAGGAAAAGAAACGAAGGAGAGACATGGAAAAAGAGGCGTGATGGGGCGACCTGCTGGTGGTGGAGAGCTCCGGGGACGACGAACAATAGGAGGCTGACCTTGGAGCCCGGGGGCTCAAGGCGAGGAGCATCTCCTCGAGGAGGAGGATGCCGCCATGGGAGAAGAGACCGGGGTAGAGGAGGCCATCAGCGTGGGTGCAGAGGCGATGCGCTCGGGGCTTCGAGGCTGAGCTTTGATCATGGCAGAGGTCATCGATTCCTGTCCCGGACGAGGTAGGGAGGAGGCCGGCGGCGTGAACATGCAAGGCGGCGGGGACACGCTCGGTGCTCACGATCCATTCAGGATCGATCAGAGGTGGGAAGAGGAGGCACGACCTCGGTCGTCCTCGAGCATACGGGCGGTGACGAGGCAAGGCGGTGGTGGTTGCAGGCGAAAAGAGGAGCTCGGGCACGCGACGACGGCCTGGACCTTGGGACGACCACTGCGGCTTGTCGCTCGGCGCAGGGTGAAGTAGAGGAGGCAGGAGTCGCGACGGACGAGGAGACGAGGTGGTAGGGCGGCGGTGGTCTTGTAGGTGAGGAGGGACTCCGGCGGCGTCGGTTCCTGGGGCGGCTCGGATCAGCGACCGAGGTGAGCTCCAAAACCATGGCGGGGACGATGGGCATCGGGGAGAAGGAGCATGTGGGCGCGCTGGATGCCTGCGGGGCTTCCATGCTTGATGGGTTGGATCGATGGGAGGAGGTGGTTGGCCAGAAGCTGAAAACGAGGGAAGTTGTCAGAAGCTTCGGTGGCGGAGAGGTGGATCTGGGAGGATCCCGATGGAGAAGGTGAGTGGGTGGCGGCGGCGCGATGGGAAAAGATGGATGTGACAGATCCTAGGACTAGGGTTTGGGCGCATATATATAGGTAGGGATTAGGGTAGGGCTATCTCGTCCCTACGATTATAATCGGACGGCCGAGAAAAATATATGTTAGGAAGTCCAATTAACAAAACGGAGATGTTTTGTAGATGTTAGGGGATGATCCATACCCATCGGTGACGACTGTCCGGGTCGGGTTCGGGGAAGTTTTTTCGGACACGCGAGGGGTTCTCAGAACTAAGCGGAGAGGAGGTCTGACAAAAGGCCACAGAGGCAAGGGGGTTTGATGGGCTCAGGAAAAAGAAGAGAAGATAAGGAGAGGCCCGGCAACTGTTTCCGGAGACTGATAACGTCCGACGTTAGACTGGCTATATTGCCGCTATAGTTATCTGTTGGGGCATCAAACGGACTCCAAATGCGATGAAACTTGGCAGGTGGTCTACTGACAAAAAAACAACACCGCACGCCAACTTTCATCCCATTCCGAGAACATTTTCCGGCCACTTATAAAATAACATTAAGGACGTGCCGCGGGCGCGTGCAAGTGTGTCTGGACTCAGAACGGACAACGGAGAGAACGAGGAGACCAGGACGGATGCAAGTTTCGAAAACATGATGATGCAATGCGGATGATGACATGGCAAGATGCAACACGCAAGCGAAAAGCAAGGCAACAACAACAAATAACTGGAAGACACCTGGCGCGTTGGTCTCGGGGCGTCACATCCTCGCCTGCGCTAGTGTCCTTAGCACCAAAGAGCAAACAAGGACGCTGCGCGCGCTGGCGCCCGCTTGGTGTCGATCGTCATGGCTCACGTCACGAGAGTCTCGTGAGGTTCGCCTCGCCTTGATGTCTCTGCTCCTCATGAGCCTGCCTGGCTAGGCCGCTCCATAGGAGGTTTCGTGTCTCCCTCCTCGCGTGGCTTGGCCCCTCGCAAGGGTCTTGGATGCCTTGTTGGTGAAGATGGGCCGTACGGCCTGATGACTTAGCCACACAGCGGGCCGCAGGCAGGCAAGTCTGGGGACCCCCGTTCCCAGGACACCGACAGTATCAGAGGGTATGAACCATAGAGAATTTGGAATACAGTTGATATTACACCAATATGAATTTAGAATGAGTTCACAACAGTACCAAAAGTGGTGACTTATTTTCTTATACTAACGGAGCTCATGAGATTTTCTGTTGAGTTTTGTGTTGTGAAGTTTTCAAGTTTTGGGTAAAGATTCGATGGACTATGGAATAAGGAGTAGCAAGAGCCTAATCTTGGGGATGCCCAAGGCACCGGAAGGTAATATTCAAGGACAACCAAGAGCCTAAGCTTGGGGATGCCCCGGATGGCACCCCCTCTTTCGTCTTCGTTCATTGGTAACTTTACTTGGAGATATATTTTTATTCACCACATGATATGTGTTTTGCTTGGAGCGTCATTTTATTTTCTTTTATTTTTCTTGTTGTTTGAATAAAATACCAAGATATGAAATTCTTAAATGTTAGAGAGTCTTCACATAGTTGCATAATTATTCGACTACTCATTGATCTTCGCTTACATCTTTTGGAGTAGTTTATCGTTTGCTCTAGTGCTTCACTTATATCTTTTTAGAGCACGACGGTGGTTTTATTTTGAAGAAATAGTTGAACTCTCATGCTTTACTTATATTATTTTGCGAGCCTTAAACAGCATGTTAATTTTCTTTGGTTATAAATTTAGTCCTAATATGATGGGCATCCAAGAGGGGTATAATAAAAACTTTCACATACAGTGCATTGAATACTATGAGAAGTTTGATACTTGATGATTGTTTTGAGATATGAAGATGGTGATATTAGAGTCATGCTAGTGAGTAGTTGTGAATTTGATAAATACTTGTGTTAAAGTTTGTGATTCCCGTAGCATGCACGTATGGTGAACCGTTATGTGATGAAGTCAGAGCATGATTTATTTTTTGATTGTCTTCCTTATGAGTGGCGGTCGGGGACGAGCGATGGTCTTTTCCTACCAATCTATCCCCAAGGAGCATGTGTGTAGTACTTTGTTTCGATTACTAATAGATTTTTGCAACAAGTATGTGAGTTCTTTATGACTAATGTTGATTCCATGGATTATACGCACTCTCACCCTTCCACCATTGCTAGCCTCTCTAGTACCGCGCAACTTTCGCCGGTACCATAAGACCAGCATTTACCTTCCTCAAAACATCCACCATACCTACCTATTATGGCATTTCCATAGCCATTCTGAGATATATTGCCATGCAACTTTCCACCTTTCCGTTTATTATGACACGCTTCATCATTGTGATATTGCTTTGCAAGATCATGTAGTTGACATCGTATTTGTGGCAAAGCCACCATTCATAATTATTTCATACATGTCACTCTTGATTCATTGCACATCCCGGTACACTGTCGGAGGCATTCACATAGAGTCATATTTTGTTCTAAGTATTGAGTTGTAATTCTTGAGTTGTAAGTAAATAAATGTGTGATGGTCATCATTATTAGAGCATTGTCCCATACGAGGAAAGGATGATGGAGACTATGATTCCCCCACAAGTCGGGATGAGACTCCGGAAAAAAAATAAAAAAGAAAGAAAAAAGAGGCCATAAAAAAGAGAAGGCCAAAAAAATGAGAGAACAAGAGAGAAGGAGCAATGCTACTATCCTTTTACCACACTTGTGCTTCAAAGTAGCACCATGATCTTCATGATAGAGAGTCTCCTATGTTGTCACTTTCATATACTAGTGGGAATCTTTCATTATAGAACTTGGCTTGTATATTCCAATGATGGGGTTCCTCAAAATGCCCTAGGTCTTCGTGAGCAAGCGAGTGGGATGCACACCCACTTAGTTTCTTTTTGAGCTTTCATACACTTATAGCTCTAATGCATCCGTTGCATGGCAATCCCTACTCACTCACATTGATATCTATTGATGGGCATCTCCATAGCCCGTTGATACGCCTAGTTGATGTGAGACTATCTCCTTCTTTTTGTCTTCTCCACAACCACCTTCTATTCCACCTATAGTGCTATGTCCATGGCTCACGCTCATGTATTGCGTGAAAGTTGAAAAGGTTTGAGAACATCAAAAGTATGAAACAATTGCTTGGCTTGTCATCAAGGTTGTGCATGATTTAAATATTTTGTGTGATGAAGATAGAGCATAGCCAGACTATATGATTTTGTAGGGATAGCTTTCTTTGGCCACGTTATTTTGAGAAGACATGATTGCTTTGTTAGTATGCTTGAAGTATTATTATTTTCATGTCAATATTAAACTTTTATCTCGAATCTTTTGGATCTGAACATTCATGCCACAATAAAGAGAATTACATTGAAAATTATGTTAGGGAGCATTCCACATCAAAAATTCTGTTTTTATCATTTACCAACTCAAGGACGAGCAAGAATTAAGCTTGGGGATGCTTGATACGTCTCCAACATATCTACAATTTTTTATTATTCCATGCTATTATATTAGGGCCAATTCCATTTTCCCCCTAACTTTGTCCCGACCTCATCTTTACCCCTAAATAAAAACAGTGCCCAACTTTGCACCTCTTTCGTTAGGTGCGCTTATAGAAATGCCCTTCCGTACATTTTCCGTCTAGTCAAAGGCCTTTGACCGTTAGATTTTTCTATACGCGCACTTAACGGTCAAAGGCCTTTGCAAGTTTTCTGTTTTTCCTTGTTTTTGAGTTCTACAGAAAAGGAATACCAAACGGAGTCCAATTGACCTGCCAATTTTTGTGGATTTTTTATGGACCAAAAGAAGCCCCCGAAGTAAAAGAGTTTGGCCAGAAGAGTCCCGAGCCGTCCACGAGGATGGGGGCGGGCCCTACCCCCTGGGCATGGGCCCCTATCTCGTGGACGATTCGGAGACCCCCCTGACGTGAGACCTACGCCAAAAATTCCTATAAATACATAAACTTCCAGAAAATAACCTAGATCGGGAGTTCCGCCGCCGCAAGCCTCTGTAGCCACCAAAAACCAACCGAGACCCTGTTCCAACACCCCGCCGAAGGGGGGAATCATCACCGATGGCCATCTTCATCATCCTGGCACTCTCCATGACGAGGTAGGAGTAGTTCACCCTCGGGGCTGAGGGTATGTACCAGTAGCTATGTGTTTGATCTCTCTCTCTCTCCCTCTTTCGTGTTCTTGATTCGGCACGATCTTGATGTATCGCGAGCTTTGCTATTATAGTTGGATCTTATGATGTTTCTCCCCCTCTACTCTCTTGTAATGGATTGAGTTTTCCCTTTGAAGTTATCTAATCGGATTGAGTCTTTAAGGATTTGAGAACACTTGATGTATGTCTTGCATGTGCTTATCTGTGGTGGTGACAATGGGATATTCACGTGATCCACTTGATGTATGTTTTGGTGATCAACTTGCGAGTTCTGTGACCTCGTGAACTTATGCATAGGGGCTGGCACACGTTTTCGTCTTTACTCTCCGGTAGAAACTTTGGGGAACTCTTTGAAGTTCTTTGTGTTGGTTGAATAGATGAATATGAGATTGTGTGATGCATATCGTATAATCATACCCATGGATACTTGAGGTGACATTGGAGTATCTAGGTTATGTTAGGGTTTTGGTTGATTTGTGTCTTAAGGTGTTATTCTAGTACGAAATCTAGGATAGATTGAACGGAACGAATAGCTTTGTGTTATTTTACTACAGACTCTTGAATAGATCGATCAGAAAGAATAACTTTGAGGTGGTTTCGTACCCTACAATAATCTCTTCGTTTGTTCTCCTCTATTAGTGACTTTTGAATGACTCTTTGTTTCATGTGGAGGGATTGTTATATGATCCGATTATGTTATTATTGTTGAGAGAACTTGCACTAGTGAAAGTATGAACCACAGGCCTTGTTTCAACGCATTGCAATACCGTTTTCGCTCACTTTTATCATTAGTTACCTTGCTGTTTTTATATTTTCAGATTAGAAAAACCTATATCTACCACCCATATTGCACTTGTATCACCATCTCTTCGCCGAACTAGTGCACCTATACAATTTACCATTGTATTAGGTGTGTTGGGGACACAAGAGACTCTTTGTTATTTGGTTGCAGGGTTGTTTGAGAGAGACCATCTTCATCCTACACCACCCATAGATTGATAAACCTTAGGTCATCCACTTGAGGGAAATTTGCTACTGTCCTAGAAACCTTTGCACTTGGAGGCCCAACAACGTCTACAAGAAGAAGGTTGTGTAGTATACATCAGCCTCCTGCCTGGGATCCTCCTAAACTACTCTTGGCCGTCAGCGGCCTGAACGTAGTAGTAGGCACCCTCGATGTAGTAGGGTCATCAAAGGTGGCGTTTGGCTCTAGGGTTCCAACATCTGGTTGTGACATCCGAGAAGAAAGGAAAAGGGGGAAAACAGGGAGCAAAGCAACCGTGAGTACTCATCGAAAGTACTCGCAAGCAAGGATATACACTCCATATGCATCGGTATCAATGAAGTGGGTAGTATCTATGGACTGAACTGCAGAAAGCCAGAATAAGAGGGGGAGAAGCTAGTCCTATCGAAGACTACGCTTCTGGCAGCCTCCATCTTGAAGCATATAGAAGATAGTAGCAAGTATAGTAACAAGTAACATCGTATAGCATAATCCTACCTGCCGATCCTCTCCTCGACACCCTGCGAGGGAGCGATCACCGGGTTATATCTGGCACTTGAAAGGGTGTGTTTTATTAACTATCCGGCTTTAGTTGTCAAGAGGTTGGAATACAACTCCAAGTCGTCCTGTTACCATGGACACGACTATTCGAATAGATCAATCTTCCCTGCAGGGGTGCACCACATTACCCGACATGCTCGATCCCTCTAGCCGAGCACACTTTCCTGGGTCATGTCCGGCCTCGGAAGATCAACATGTCATAGCCCTACCTAGGCCCAACATAGAGGTCAGCATGCCGGTCTAAATACTAAGCACGCAGGGGTCTTGGGCCCATCGCCCGTTGCACTCCTGCATGTTGCGTACGCGGCCGGTGAGCAGACCTCGCAGCTTCCATTATGAAGGAGGGTGCTTTACACGGTCCAACCCGGCGCGTGCCGCTCAGTCGCTGACGTCTGGAAAGCTTCAGCTGATACTACGACGTCGGTTGCCCATATCTTGTCCCACGCGGCGGTTAGTGCATATAGGTCAATACCAACTCAAATCAAATACCAAATCTCGTTAAGCATGTTATTTTAAGTATCCGCATACGCCGACCATGGACCATGCCCACCTGTCTCCTAGGTGGTCACAACCTGCCCTGCCTCGCCGCCACAAGGTATCACTTGGGGGCCGTCGGGAACCCAGGCCCACCACTACCTGGGTGGAACCACCTACCCCTTCAGCCCCCATATCCGAACAGTGACATAAGTAATGTAATAGTATATAGTATATACCCGTGATCTCCTCTCGAAGTGATCACGACCCGATAGTATAGCATGGCAGACGGACAAGTATGTTGGGCCACTGATGACATTCTAGCAACCTATACTAAGCATTTAGGATTGTAGGTAAGGGTAACAACAGAAGTAACAAGGACATACTATGCAATAATATAGGATCAAACTAATAAATCAGTAACACTACTCTAATGCAAGTAGTATAGGGAAAGAGTAGGTGATATCAGGATGACCAAGGGGGGTTTGCTTGCTTGGAAGATCGCTCGAGAAGGAGGGGTCGTCAACATCATAGTCGACCGGGGCAGCAGTGGCGTCGGTCTCAAAGTTTACCGGAGAGAAGAGGGGAAAGAACCAATGAATACAATGCAAATAGATGCATGACATGGCATTTAGCGGTGCTAGGTGTGCCCTAACGCGGTACTAGGTGATACCGGCGAAGGGGGAAACATCCAGGAAAGTATTCCCGATGTTTGGCATTTTTGGACAGACGAACCAGGGGAGGATGGTTGCATGTCCGCTATGCTAGGGACATGTGGTGAACGAATGGACCGCGTATTTGGATTCATCTCGCCTTTCGGAGAAACTTTCATGTACAAAACATTTTCATCTGAGTTACGGATTATTTCATGTTAATTTTCATAGTTTTAATTCATTTTCGAAATTATTTTAATTCGAAAATTAAATGTCAAATCATTAGATGTACCCAGCACAATGTACAAAAAAATGTACACTGGCTGACATATGGGACCAGGGGGTCCCAGTTGACCAGTCAAAGTTTGACCGGTCAACACGGGTGTGGCCCCCTGTCATTGTGTGCTTAGTTAACTAACATGATTAATTACACTAATTAGGTAGTTAACAGGTTAATTAACATGATCAATTCATTTATTTAATTATTTTAATTATTAATTTTATTTCTTTTTTATTCATTTTCGTTCTGGGGCTGGGGCCCCTAGCCTTTGGCCTAGAGGGGCGGGGCCCAGCTGTCATTGCCCCGGGGGGCCTCTACGGCCGTGGGCGACGGGCACAACCCGAACGGGCGACAGGAGGGCATGATACGTCTCCAACGTATCTACCTTTCCAAACTCTTTTGCCCTTATTTTGGACTCTAACTTGCATGATTTGAATGGAACTAACCCGGACTGGCGCTGTTTTCAGCAGAATTGCCACGGTGTTATTTTTGTGCAGAATAAAAAGTTCTCGGAATGACCTGAAACTTCACGGAGCCAAGTTTTGGAATAAATAAAAATATTGGTGAAATAATCAGCACCAGGGGGCCCACACCCTAGCCACAAGGGTAGGGAGTGTGCCCACCCCCCTGGGGCGCGCCCTCCGACCTTGTGGGCCCCCTGGACCTCCATCGACCTCAACTCCAACTCCATATATTCTCTTTCAGGGAAAAAATTGGAGAGAAGGATTCATTGCGTTTTACGATACGGAGCCGCTGCCAAGCCCTATTCTTCCTTGGGACGGCAGGTCTGGAGTCCGTTTTGGGCTCAGGAGAGGGGAATCCGTCGCCATCGTCATCATCGACCATCCTCCATCACCAATTTAATGATGCTCACCGCCGTGCGTGAGTAATTCCATCGTAGGCTTGTTGGACCGTGATGGGTTGGATGATATTTACCATGTAATCGAGTTAGTTTTGTTAGGGTTTGATCCCTAGTATCCACTATGTTCTAAGATTGATGTTGCTATGACTTTGCTATGCCTAATGCTTGTCACTAGGGCCCGAGTGCCATGATTTCAGATCTGAACCTATTATGTTTTCATGAATATATTTGTGTTCTTGGTCCGATATTGCAAGTTATAGTCACCTACTACGTGTTATAATCCGGCAACCCTGGAGTGACAATAGTCGGGACCACTCCCGGTGATGACCGTAGTTTGAGGAGTTCATGTATTCACTAAGTGCTAATGCTTTGGTCTGGTACTCTATTATAAGGAGGCTTTAATATCCCTTAGTTTCCAATAGGACCCCGCTGCCACAGGAGGGTAGGACAAAAGATGTCATGCAAGTTCTTTTCCATAAGTACGTATGACTATATTCAGAATACATGCCTACATTACATTTATGAAATGGAGCTAGTTCTGTGTCACCCTATGTTATAACCGTTGCATGATGAACGCCATCCGACATAATTATCCATCATTGATCCATTGCCTACGAGCTTTTCATATATTGATCTTTGTTAAGTTACTTTTCCGTTGCCACTGTTACGATTGCTACAAAACTAATACTGTTACTTTTGCCACCGTTACCCTTACTTCCATACTACTTTGCTACAAAATACTTTGTTGCAGATATTAAGTCTTTCAGGTGTGGTTGAATTGACAACTCAGCTGCTAATACTTGAAAATATTCTTTGGCTCCCCTTGTGTCGAATCAATAAATTTGGGTTGAATACTCTACCCTCGAAAACTATTGTGATCCCCTATACTTGTGGGTTATCAGGGCGGACATTAACGGGCGAACACGGGCGGCGCCGCCGGCGCGGCGAGCAGTGCCGGGTGAGGACAAGCGAGTGGTGGCAGCGGCTGGCTAGGAGGGACGTGGATCGGGGCGGGCGGGCGCCGGGAGCACGCCCAAGCCTGGGGACGCAAGCCGCGGTGGCCAGGAGTGAGGCCATTGGAAGAGACGAGCGAGGTGAGGCGGGTGGCCTGCGCGCGTGGTGGCGTTATGGGGGTAGGGGCGCGCGCGTGCGGTGGTCGCGGGTCGACGGCAGGTGCGGGGAGGGGGCGACCTGGGGCAAGGGAGTAGTGGGGCCTCGCGGGTGGCAGGGCGCCGGTGACCAGCGGGGTGGAGCACTTCATCGCGAGGCAGCGTGAACGGGAAGGAGTAGCACAGCGGGCGCGGGCTGTGCGAGGCTGTGGGCACGCACGGATGGGGATGGGTGCGTCCAGGGCCTGCGCGAGGCAACGGAGCACATTCGGGATGTGGTCGGCGCGCGACGAGCACGGTACAGACGGCATGCGACGGAGAGGGGGATCTGGGTCTCACCCCTGTTGCATGGGATCGGGCATCGAGGCTTGGGGAAGCCGACGTGAGGGGGAGATGAGGACGGGGCGGCGGTCCGGCCGGGAGGCAGACGGATGACGTGGCTCCGGGCGGTGTCGTCGGTGGCTGGGATCATGGTGGCGATGGGTGTCTGTTCCCCTTCACGATCCAGATCGGGATCGAGAGGGGGGCAAACAAGGGAGCGAGAGGGGAGATGAGTGGGGGAAGTGCAGTGTTACGGGCTAGGGTTTCGGCACCAAGGGGTTAAGGGGGACTGGGGATGGGCCGGTGATACGTCTCCAACGTGTCTATAATTTATGAAGTATTCATGCCATGTTTACAATAGTTTTATATGATTTTGGTATGATTTGATTAGAACTAACCCGGTTGACGCTGTTTTCAGCAGAACTACCGTGGTGTTGTTTTTGTGCAGAAATAGAAGTTCTCGGAATGCACTAAAAATCAACGGAGATTTTTTCTAGAAAAGATAAAAAATACTGGAACGAAGAGTTACCGGAGGGGAGTCCCATGGGCCCCACAAGGGTGGAGGGCACGCTCACCCCCTCGGGCGCGCCCCTGTGCCTCATGGACTCTCCGTGGGGCCCCCTGACTTGTTCTCGACGCCAACCTCTCCTATAAATCCCCAAACCTCTAGAAAATAACCTAGATCAGAAGTTACGCCATCGCAAGCCTCTGTAGCCATGAGAAATCAATCTAGGCCCTCTTTGGCACCCTGCCGGAGGGGCCATCATCACCGGAGGCCATGGAGGAGGATCCCGGAGGGGCCATCATCGCCATGAAGGGCAAGATCCAGAGCGAGAACCTCTCCCCATCCAGGGGAAGGCTATGGAGGAGGAAGCACAAGGGGGAGAACCCCTCATCCTCTCTCTCGGTGGCACCAGAGTGCCATCGGGAGGGGAATCATCACCGCGGTGATCGTCTTCATCAACATCACTATCATCATCACCATCCTCATCTCTTTTACGCGGTCCACTCCCCCGCACCCCGATGTAATCCCTACTTGAACATGGTGCTTTATGCCACATATTATGATCCAATGATGTGTTGCCATCCTATGATGTTTTGAGTAGATATCCTTTATCTTTGGGTTGATTGATGATCTAGATTGGTATGAGTTGTATGTTTTATTTTGGTGCTGTCCTATTGTGCCCTCTGTGTCGTGAAAGTGTGAGGGATTCCTGCTGTAGGGTGTTGCAATACGTTCATGATTCGCTTATAGTGGGTTGCTTGAGTGACAGAAGCATAAACCCGAGTAAGGGGGTTGTTGCGTATGGGATAAAGGGGACCTGATATGTAAATGCTATGGTTGGGTTTTACCTTAATGATCTTTAGTAGTTGTGGATGCTTGCTAGAGTTCCAATCATAAGTGCATATGATCCAAGAAGAGGAAGTATGTTAGCTTATGCCTCTCACTCATATGAAATTGCAATGACGACTACCGGTCTTGTTAATGATTGCCTAGGAAAATTCCGCAAACCGATCCATCATTATTCCACACTCGCTATTTATAATATTTAGTAATATATTCTAACTTTATGATAACAGCCCCTACTTTTATATTTTATCTCTCCGATACCATGCAAAGTTATCCTCTTCATACCCACAACGTAGTTTTATTTCTCATTTCTAGTTGGAAGCAAACGTTCGGTGTACGTAGAGTCGTATCAGTGGCAGATAGGACTTGAGAGAATATTGATCTTACCTTTAGCTCCTTGTGGGCTCGACACTCCATACTTATCACTCCGACCGTTGGGAATTGCTATGATGATTCCCTGCACATGGGGATTATCAAGCTCTTTTCTGGCGCCGTTGCCGTTGAGCAATAGCGTGGGGTTGATATTCTCGTGTGTGCTTGTTTGCTTTCTTCAATAAGTATATTTTGTTTTTCCTTTTTGTTTCTGTTTAGTTGTGGGTGAAACATACAAAAAATTTAAAATAATGAAATACAAAAAAATTTACTTGCCTCTCATACCTAAAATGTTTTTCAATAAGAGAAGTGATTGGAAGGTTATGCATTGGAGAAGTGAGGGTCGACCTTGAACACTTGTGTTCATGCTCATGGAAACAATGTAAAAAAATTCATGGAAGCTTCTCTGAAAATAATTATCCCCTTGTATATATCCATTGTATAATAAAAATAATGTGCCAAGCTTCGGTTTTAGGATGATTAGATTGCTTGTTTACTATGTGCAGTACAAAAACAGAAACTTTGGCTATAGCGCGTGAATTTACGTTTTTTACTGGGAAGTGAAATGGGTGTGAAACTTTTTGCACATTACTTCTGTACAAATTGTTTAAATTTTCATATATTTTTAGAATTTTTTGGAGTTACAGAAGTTTACTAATCTTCCAGATTACTACAGATTGTCCTGTTTTTGACAGATTCCGTTTTCTATGTGTTGATCGCTTATTTTGATGAATCTATGGGTAGTATCGGGGGGGGGGGGGGTATGAACCATGGTGAAGTTGGAATACAGTAGATAAAGTGCTAATATGAAATTGCAATGAATTTTCAATAGTACCTAAAGGTAGTGATTTGCTTTAGTATACTAACGGATCTCACAAAGTTTTTGTGGATGAAGTGTTCGAAGAACGAGGAGTTACCAATGTGATACGAATAAAGAGAGGCAAGAGCTCAAGCTTGGGGATGCCCAAGGCACCCCAAGTAAATATTCCAAGGATCTCAAGCATGTAAGCTTGGGGATGCCCCGGTTGGCATCCCATCTTTCTTCTTCAACAATTATCGGTATACCTCGGTTTTTGTTTTGTTCACATGATCTGTGTCCTTTGTGTTTTTGTTTTTCCTTTAAGAACCATTGTTGGTGTCAAAACCGGCGGATCTCGAGTAGGGGGTCCCGAACTGTGCGTCTAAGGCGGATGGTAACAGGAGGCAGGGGACACGATGTTTTACCCAGGTTCGGGCCCTCTTGATGGACGTAAAACCCTACGTCCTGCTTGATTATTCTTGATAATATGAGTAGTACAAGAGTTGATCTACCACAAGATCGGAGAGGGTAAACCATAGAAGCTAGCCTATGGTATGATTGTATGTTGTCCTACGGACTAAAACCCTCCGGTTTATATAGACATCGGAGGGGGCTAGGGTTACACAAGGTCAGTTACAAAGGAGGAGATATACATATCCGTATTGCCTAGCTTGCCTTCCACGCCAAGTAGAGTCCCATCCGGACACGGGAGGAAATCTTCAATCTTGTATCTTCATAGTCCAACAGTCCGGCCAAAGGATATAATCCGGCTGTCCGGACACCCCCTAATCCAGGACTCCCTCAGTAGCCCCCGAACCAGGCTTCAATGACGATGAGTCCGGCGCGCAGTATTGTCTTCGACATTGCAAGGCGGGTTCTTGTCCAAATTTCGAACGTCTGTAAGCAGTGTCCGGCCCCATAAATGTTGGACCTCTTGGCTTCTGCGCCCAATAAGGGCTATCTTCCATGTGTCGAATGAATATGAGGAGCCAAGGCGTTTTTACATTCGCCCCCCTAGCCAGATAAATAAATTGTCTATTAAAGGGATGGGGATTCAGAGATCCAATCCATATCATCCTCCCCCAGCGAGAATCCATTGGAGCGTGCTTCGAAAAAATCCACTCAAGCATGGCCGACCTCCGCAGCTCCTCCTCCCGCCCCCGTAGCCCTAAGCCCGGTCATTGGGAGAGGTGTTCTGTCCCACACAGTCGATTAGTCGAACTGCAGACTAAGGGATTTCTCCCTCCAGCGTATATGGTTCCCGTCTGAGCCGGGCTCGCCACCTATAATGGCGGGGAGCAAGCGGAGAGCTTCCCCAGCCCCTCTACGGGGGAGCGGGTATGCATTGTCCCTTACTTATTGAGGGGACTCGGATTTCCGATTCATCCGTTCCTCCGCGGGCTCCTGGAGTTTTACGGCCTCCAACTACATAATTTCACCCCTGCTTCCATTTTACACATCGCCGGCTATGTTGCCCTCTGCGAGTTATTCCTGGGCTGCGAGGCTCATTTCGAGCTATGGAAAAGGTTATTTTGGCTCGTCCCTCGCACACAGAAGGGGTCACTTTATCAAGTGGGCGGAGCCGAAATATGGCGCATCGCCGAAACCGGATACATGTCCGGTACTCCGAAGAAGACGTCCGAAGACTGGCCTTCGGAATGGTTTTATATGGAGGATGTCCCCCTTCCGGACCCTGTTCGGCGAGGTCTTCCTGAGTTCAGCAATGCTCCTTTGAAGAAACGCCGAAGTTGGCGCCCACGGAGCCCCCAAGAGGAAGACGACGGAGAAGTCCTTTACCTGATGAACCGGATTAAAGCGCTGGCTCAATCAGGATTGACAGTAATCGAGGTTATGTCAATATGCATAATGCGGGGAGTGCAACCACTTCAATATTGAGGGCACCCCTTGTGGTGTTTTAACGGGGAAGATGACGCCACCCGTTGCGGGCGTAAGGGTCCGGACAACGCTGCCGCTTTAGCAAAAATTCTGTCAGAATTGTTCAAGGGAGAGGAAGAGGAGTTCATCCTCATCAAGCCACGGGATGGATTCTCCATGTACAACCCTCCAAGCTGGGTGAGTTATATCTCCTTACTCCCATTCTTCCCGCATTCTTTGTCATAGGTACTCACCTTGCCATTCTGCGGCAGGAACTACGAAAAGCCATAAGGGAGGTCATTAGCCCATCTCCACAACCAGAGGACCCCGACCGGGCCCTTGGTCCCGGACTCGAAGAAGATCCGGACATATTCGTGGAGCTGATAGACCGGCAGTTCTATCAATTGAGCTGTGACGGTGCCAGGGTGGCCATTACGGCTGACTATCCCGGACTACTCCCTGCGTCGCTTGTAAGGAAAACCAAAATCCCGACTCCAAAAACTAGGATCCCCTTTTAAACACTTCACCTACCATATACATATGGTGCCTTACAAGGAAGGCATTCGGGACGCCGCGCCGAACCCGCAGCAACTCATCAACAAGAAGCGCCGAGGCCGGGTCGGCCAAAAAGGAAGGCGGTCAGGACGGAGACGCCGGCGCAGAGGTATGAAAAAACGCCGCTCCGTGGTTGTCGTCTCTCACAAAATGTAATGACGTCCATATTTCTTTAACAGAAAAAACGCTCGCCGGAATATGTCCGGTGAGGTTGCCGATCATGCCTCCACCAGTCGGGCTCCAGGGCCGAACACAGAGGCGGAAGCCGACATGGGGCGGATGCCGGATACTCCCCCTACAGAGGATGAGGATAGACTATCCGCTAAAAATTCAGAAGTGGAGAGCGCCATGAATCATAGGCGCCGTCGGGCCATACTCCGTGACGCTTGCTTCTCACCAGAGGCATTTGATGCCTTCAATTCTGGAGACGCGTACCTGCGTGCTGCTCAAAATGGTCTAGCCAGAGCCACGGACCAGTATGTAAGGGATGTACGGGTAAGCAAATCTGACGATTATATGTATCAATAGCCCCTGAGACTTGAAACAGTTAGCAGAACTGATTTAAGGATCATCTATTATGCAGGTTCTTACAGAGAAGAATACTCTACTGTCACAGGAGCTGGAGGAATGCAAGACCCAACTTCGGCCCGCCGTTGCCGCATTGAAGGAACCTAGAAAGTCCCCAGCTGGTAACATTTGTTTCAAAGAATTATATGTACCATATAGCGTGCGGCGTGGCTGCAGATCTAACAATAGATATTGCAGATGAATCCAGAGAGAATCCGGAGGACCAGCATGCCGTACGACAGCTAAAGGCTGGTGAACGCATGCTAACTGAGGTCAGGTGAGAGAAAAACAATCTCCAAGACACCAATACCAAGCTGAGAGTGGAACTAAAAGATGTTCGAGCCTAGCTTGCGGACTCCGAGAAGGAGAATAAGCGGCTTCGACGCGACATTTTCAGTAAGTGCTTGAACGATCCCTTAAAAAGGGGTCGGCGGAGAAGCCGGCTAACAGAGTTATGTCTGCAGGTATGCTGACAGGTCGTCCCGCGGAGGAGATGCCCGGGTCTGCGGGTGACCTTCTATCCGAGCTGTCACAACTACACGAACAAGTTCGGCAGGTGATGCAAGGTGTTGCCCAGGCCTTGTGGCCAGCCGTCTCCCTGCCAGAAGGTATTGGAGAGCTTGCGGAGAAGCTCAAGGGAGCACGGCGGCGCTTCCGATTATGGAATATATCGGCCTGCCGTCAAGGTGCCAGGGAAGCCTTGGCCATGGTGAAGACGCGGTATACCAAGACTGACCCGAACCACATGGCCGAGGTCGGACCTGTAGGGCCCGATGGGAAGGAGATCCCCGTTAGCTTAGTGTATGGGCAAGTAGAATTAGCCGCAAAGTATTCCCAACAGGATTGTAGGCTAGACCGCCTGTTGGATGGTATAGAAGAGGAATTTAGTCAGTCTACATGACTATGTAATTAAAGTGACATGTATAATGCCTTCTAGCCGGATTGTAGATCATTTGTCATGGCGGACCTTTTCGCTTCAACCTCGAGACTCGATAGTCCGGAGTGTGTCCGAATACTCGCTTAGTTATATAAGAACCGGGGTATGCGTGGAATCCAGGCGTAGGGGTCATTAGTGCTTGAACAGACAAGTGCCCAACTAGTTATGTCATATTACATGGGTAGTAAGAAACATCTTCCAGGGAGAATAGTTCTGTTAGGGGTTCCTTTCCCTGGGTACGCATGCCCTAAAGTGCATGTCCAGACTGCGAGCGGAGGCATAGGCAAAAACATCTGGGGGAATATATGGAAACTAAATAAAAATCATCTTTTGTTCGCTGACCGAATATTCCCTTAAGAACACTAGCTTTCGGCTTCACCCAGTCTGAGGTACACATCCGGCTGACCCGGCAGTAACAATCGCAGAGGTGCTCCCCTTATGCCCTAGCCGAATTAACGGGAACGTAGGGCATAAATACAAGAGCCAGGCAACCCAGCTTGGCCAAAACTTAAGTCATATCGATGCATATAATGGCGAAGAAAAGGTACATGCGGAAGAATAACACATGTGCGGGGCATGAAGCCCAGATAGATAATTAAGCTTCTGTGTAAGAAGCCCCCAGGTATAAGGAGCGCGGTTAGCGCGTCTATAGTGTGCAAGCAAGGCACAAGTTGGACCTTGAAAGCCTTGAGAAAGAATAAAAGAAAGAAAGAGTAAAAAGGACAAATAATGTATATGCAAAAAATGCACAGAGGAAGGAGACGAACATAGAGTCTGGCGCTAGGCGTAGAATCTTCGGAGCCTGTCTGCGTTCCATGGTTTCGTCTCAAGTCGATTATTCGATGCATCCCGCACACGGTACACTCCACCGGTTAGAACTTGGTCGATAATGAAGGGACCTTCCCATTTGGGCTCGAGCTTGGTCTTTTTCTTCTCCGGCAGGCGTAGAACTAACTCACCAACGTTATAAGTTTTGGCCCGTACTTCTCTGCTTTGGTATATGCGAGCCTGTTGCTGATAGAATGCGGAACGGGCTTTTGCCACGTCGAGCTCCTCCTCCAGGGTGTCCAGACTGTCCTGCCGATCAAGCTCGGCTTCTCTTTCTTCATACATGCGCACTCGAGGTGAGTCATGAATTATGTCGCAGGGCAGAACTGCCTCTGCGCCGTACACCATAAAGAAGGGTGTGTATTCAGTAGTGCGATTCGGCGTGGTCCGCAGCCCCAAGAGTACGGAGTCGAGCTCCTCTACCCAGTGCGTGTTATACTTCCTTAAGGACCGCACTAGTCTGGGTTTAATGCCTCTCATAACAAGACCATTTGCTCACTCAACTTGGCCGTTGGTTTGTCGGCGATAGACGGAAGCATAATCGAGCTTGATGCCCATGTTGCTGCACTAGAGTTTTACCTCGTCAGCCGTGAAGTTCGTGCCGTTGTCAGTGATGATGCTGTGGGGGATGCCATAATTGTGTACAACCCTGGATATGAAGTCTATCACCGGTCCGGATTTGGCTGTTTTAACAGGTTTGGCTTCTATCCATTTGGTGAATTTATCCACCATGACCAGTAAGTATTTTTTCTTATGGGTTCCCCCTTTAAGGGGTCCAACCATGTCAAGCCCCCAGACCACAAAAGGCCAGGTAATGGGGATTGTTTGGAGGGCGGTGGGTGGCATATGGCTTTGGTTTGCAAAAAGCTGGCAACCGGCGCAACGTTGGACCAAGTCCTGTGCGTCTGCCCGGGCCGTCGGCCAATAAAAACCTGTACGGAAGGCCTTGCTTACAATGGCGCAGGCTGCGGCGTGGTGACCGCCGAGTCCAGCGTGAATTTCTGCCAAAAGCTTCCGCCCTTCCTCCTCGGAGATACGCCTTTGAAGGACTCTGGTAGTGCTTTTCTTATACAGCTCTCCCTCGTGGACCCTGTAAGCTTTAGATCGCCACACTATGCAGCGTGCCTCATTTTGGTCCTTGGGAAGTTCCTACCTAGTTAGGTAGGCCAGGAATGGTTCTGTCCACGGGGCAATGATGGCCATTATTACGTGTGCTGAAGGTGTTATTTTGGTGGCAGAGCCTCCGATTATGTCAGAGTGTTCGGTTTCGGGCATTTTGGCCAGGTCCAGATTATTGTTACCGGTGTCCCCCTCCTATACCACGGATGGCTTAAACAACCTCTCCAAAAAATGTTGGGGGGGGGGGGGGGGGGAACGCATCACGTTTTCCGCCGGTGCTGGCGAGGATATCCGCCGCCTGATTGTTTTCCCGAGCCACATGGTGAAATTCGAGCCCCTCGAACCGAGCTGACATCTTTAGGACGGCGTTTCGATAGGCCGTCATCTTCGGATCCTTGGCATCGAAGTCTTCATTTATTTGGGATATTGTGAGGTTCGAATCCCCACATACCTCCAGGCGTTGAATGCCCATGGAAACTGCCATCCGGAGACCATGTAACAAGGCTTCGTATTCGGCTGTGTTGTTGGAGTCTGTATACAGTATCTGCAGTACGTATTGAACTGTATCTCCGGTTGGGGATGTAGGACGACGCCAGCCCCTAGACCAGCCAGCATTTTGGAGCCGTCGAAGTGCATGATCCAATTGGAGTGTGCGCCGTATTCTTTAGGGAGTTCGGCTTCCATCCATTCAGCGACAAAGTTGGCCAATACTTGTGATTTAATTTCTCGCCGAGGTTCATATGTTATGTCGAATGGGAGGAGCTCAATGGCCCATTTGGCAATCCGGCCCGTGGCGTCACGGTTGTTTATAATATCATTAAGTGGCACTTCCGAGGCTACTATAATTGAACACTCTTGAAAGTAGTGTCGCAGCTTCCGGGATGCCATGAATACCGCATAGGATATCTTTTGATAATGTGGGTACCGTGATTTGCATGGAGTGAGGACAGTGGATACATAATATACCGGCTTTTGAAGGGGGAATTTATGTTCGTCCGCTTCTCGTTCGAGGACGAGCACTGCGCTTACAACCTGATGAGTTGCCACAATGTATAATAGCATTGGTTCGCCAATGTTTGGCGCGGCCAGGATTGGGTTGGTTGCCAGTATGGCTTTTATTTCTTCCAATCCGACTGTGGCAGCGTCCGTCCACTCGAAGTGTTCGGTGCGCCGAAGGAGGCGATAAAGGGGTATTGCCTTTTCTCCTAAGCGGGAGATAAAGCGGCTTAGAGCCGCCACACATCCAGTTAATTTCTGGATTTGTTTGGGGTCTGTTGGGGTAGCCAACTGTGACAAAGCTCGGATTTTGGCCGGATTAGCTTCAATTCCTCTACTGGAGACAATGAAGCCCAGGAGCTTTCCGGCTGGTACGCCGAAAACGCATTTTTCCGGATTGAGCTTGATGTCGTATGTTCGGAGGTTGTCGAATGTGAGCCTCAAGTCGTCTATTAGAGAGTCGACGTGTTTGGTTTTGACAATCACATCATCTATGTATGCCTCTACTGTTTTGTCGATCTGTTTCTCCAGACATGTCTGAATCATGCGCTGATATGTTGCGCCGGCGTTTTTGAGCCCAAAAGGCATTGTGTTGAAACAGAAGGGGCCGTATGGTGTGATAAAAGCCGTTGCGGCTTGGTCGGACTCCGCCATCTTGATTTGGTGGTAGCCGGAGTATGCGTCGAGGAAACACAATGACTCGTGTCCTCTGGTAGCATCGATAATTTGATCGATGCGGGGGAGGGGGAAGGGATCCTTTGGGCAAGCCTTGTTGAGGTCCTTGAAATTGACACATAGGCGCCAGTATTTGTCCTTCTTTGGTACCATCACCAGATTTGCTAGCCAGTACGAGTGTTTTATTTCTCTAATGAATCCGGCCTCTAATAACTTGGCTAGTTCCTCTCCCATAGCTTGTCTCTTAGGTTCAGAGAAACGCCGAAGAGCCTGCTTGACCGGCTTGAATCCCTTTAGGATATTGAGGCTGTGCTCAGCCAGCCTGCGTGGGATTCCTGGCATGTCTGAGGGGTGCCAGGCGAATATGTCCCAATTCTCACGCAGGAACTCTCGTAGTGCGGCGTCCACGGCGGGGTTTAACTGTGCCCCGATGGAGGTTGTTTTTGTAGGGTCCGTTGGGTGGACTTGGAATTTGACTATTTCATCCGCTGGTTTAAAAGAGGTGGACTTGGATCTCTTGTCAAGTATTACGTCATCCCTGTCCACTGTGGAGCGTAGCGCAGTTAATTCCTCGGCCGAAAGGGCTTCGGATAGTGCCTCGAGGGCCGATGCGGCTATTTTGTTTTCGGCGCGGAGTGCTATGTCCGGATCACTAGCGAGAGTGATGATTCCATTGGGCCCAGGCGTTTTGAGCTTCATATACCCGGGTATGGCTTGGAAGATCATGAACGCCTCCCGTCCTAAAAGGGCGTGGTATCCACTACTAAACGGGGCCACTTGGAATGTAATTTCTTCAGACCTATAGTTCTCCGGCGTGCCGAATACCACATCTAGTGTGATTTTCCCAGCGCAGCGTGCTTCCCGACTGGGGATGATTCCTCTGAAGGTTGTGCTGCTTTGCTCAATGCGGTTCCAGTCTATTTCCATTTTTTGAAGAGTTTCCTCATAGATGAGGTTTAATCCACTTCCGACGTCCATGAGTACTTTGGTGAGTCGAAAGCCGTCCACAATTGGACTAAGGACCAGTGTAGCTGGTGCTCAGGCTGTTCAGAATTTAGGTTCGTCACTGGCATTGAAGGTAATAGCCGTGTCACTCCATGGATTCATCACTGCCACGTGGCAGATTTCGGCGAGGCTGCGGAGTGTTCGCTTGCGCCTATTATTTGATGCGAAGGTTTCGAAGATTGTTAATACTGTATTGTTATCCACGGGATGGTGTTCTATGGCATTTGGGATGAGAAGATCCTCACCACTTTTGTCCACCTGCCTGAGTATCCAACATGCTCTAAGGCTATGTGTTGGTATGGTATCCGCTGTACTATTAATATTGCAGGGTCCGTTAAGCCATCCCTCCAATACGGTTCCATGCCCTGTAGAGGGTTTTTATTTCTTTGTAACTAACTCGGGTGTCTTATGATGTTGCACCCTTTTACTTCGGACTGGGTGTATATTCCGAGCCGGATTATCCCAAAATTTTGTTTCGGTTTTCCAGGCGCTTTCCATCGCACAGTACTTTCGTACTATGGACGCCAAGTCAGCAAAGCGTGATACCTCACAGCGACTTAAGGCGTTAAGGATTCCCTTGTCCATGAAATTATTGCAGAAAAAAGAGACTGTGTCTTCCTCACGACAGTCCTTAACCTTGTTCATCACAAGGAGGAATCTGGCCCAGTAATGATGTACTGTTTCATGGGGCTCTTGCCTGATGTGGGAAAGATCATTTATGTCTGGGTGGGTGGGTGGAATTGAGTCTGAACCCCTACCCGATCTGAGACCCAGGGGCTGAGGAGTTTCCAATCTTGGAAGCTCGGGTTCCGGAGTGTTGCCCGATAAGTCTGGCCCGCTGTCTGACTCTAGGTTCAGGGCTTGGGTGATGTCCTCCCGTAAACGGGTATCCGGCTCGGAGAGCTCAGGAATCCGGACATAGTTAGTCCTCAAGATAGAGGAAGAATCGCTACATTGTTCCTCCACCACCGCAATATGATGGGTGACCGGTGGAGAATTAATCTCCCTTTGATCGGGTTTAAGCCCAATCCAATCATAGTCTGTAGCGACTCCCAAGGCGGCGATACGATCCAAGAGCTCGTTTAGGGAAGAGAGGTCCATTGGATCCATTTGCTCAGCGAATTCCGAGCCGACATGGAGGATGTTTTTCATGACCCGAGAAGTCATCGTCGATGCAGCGCCCGAACTGGCGGTCATGATGAAACTGCCAAGCCGGAGAGTTTGGCCAACAGCCAGGGCTCCTCCGGCGGTGATTTTTTTTTAACAACGAGACGAGGCATCCTTCCTTACGGCGATGACACAGTGGAACTCTCAATGAAAGCACTAATGTCGGTGTCAAAACCGGCAGATCTCGGGTAGGGGGTCCTAAACTCTGCGTCTAAGGCGGATGGTAACATGAGGCAGGGGACACAATGTTTTACCCAGGTTCGGGCCCTCTTGATGGAGGTAAAACCCTACGTCCTGCTTGATTATTCTTGATAATATGAGTAGTACAAGAGTTGATCTACCACGAGATCGGAGAGGCTAAACCCTAGAAGCTAGCCTATGATATGATTGTATGTTGTCCTACGGACTAAAACCCTCCGGTCTATATAGACACCGGAGGGGGTTAGGGTTACACAAGGTCGGTTACAAAGGAGGAGATATACATATCCGTATTGCCTAGCTTGCCTTCCATGCCAAGTAGAGTCCCATCCGGACACGGGACGAAGTCTTCAATCTTGTATCTTCATAGTCCAACAGTCCGGCCAAAGGATATAATACGGCTGTCCGGACACCCCCTAATCCAGGACTCCCTCAACCATGCTAGTATGAGATAGCCCTTCATTGATTTATAGAATGCTTCATGTGCTTCAGTTATGTCTTTTAACTATGATCTTATAGAATTGCTCTCTATGCTTCACTTAAATCTTTTGAGTATGGTTTTATAGAATGCTTTGTGTGCTTCACTTATATATTTTGGGCTTGGATATTAGTTAGTCTATATTAATTGAAGAATGCTCCATGAACTTCACTTATATCTTTTGGGGTATGAATAATACTATAATCTAAAGTGGGGTTGGAAGAGTGTCAACTTTAGGAATTAGTGATCCCACTATTTTGGAGGGTGTTGAATCTTAGTGTGATATTTATGAAAGTGGATTTGGAAGAGTGTCAACTTTAGTCAGTAACGATTCCACTATTTCGGAAGAGGTTCCAATTGATTATGAGAACAAAGCTGCTATCTGTGATGATTATTGTGATGACATGTATGCTATAAAGAATAATGTTAACCATGAAACTTGTCATCATGATTTTAATTTTCAATTGGATTATGCCTCACATGACCGTTATTCTGTTGAGTTTGCTCCCATTATTCCGAATGAGTAGAATTTTGCTTATGTGGAGAGTAGAAAAGGTTCTATGCTTGTAGATCATGAAAACAATGCTTTATGTGATGGTTATATTGTTGAATTAATTCATGATGCTACTGAATATTATTATGAGGGAGGAATATATGCTTGTAGGAGTTGCAATAATATCAAGTTTCCTCTCTATGTGCTTAAGGTTTTGAAGTTATCCTTGTTTCGCCTTCCTATGCTAGTTGATCCTTGTTCCTATAAATTGTGTGCTCACAAAATCCCTAAGAATAGGAAGTGGGTTATTTTTAAATATGCTATTCATATTCTTCGTGATGCTCTCTTTATGTTTCAATTCTTATCTTTTATGTGAGCATCATTGAAATCATCATGCGTAGCTAAAAGGCATTAAAGAAAAGCGCTTGTTGGGAGACAACCAAATAGTTACCCTTACTGTTTTTGTGTGTTCACATGATTAAGCTACTGTAGTAATCATGTATTATAGCTTTTGTTTCAATAAAGTGCCAAGTGATACCTTTGGGAAGACTTGGGTGAAAGTTAATGTGATCTTGCTGTAAAAAACAGAAACTTTGCGCTCACGAGATTAGCTGTCATTTTTTACAGAAGAGTGCATTTGAGTTGATTATTTTTTCAGAAGATTAATAGACAAATTCCTCACATCCACCAATTTATTTCGTAATTTTTGGAGTAGCAGAAGTATGGTTTCTGTTCAGATCATTACAAATTGTTATGTTTCTGACAGATTCTGTTTTCATTGCATAGTTTGCTTGTTTTCTATTTTCTATGGCTTATATTTCTCAATATAAATTGTAGAAATTATATGTTACAGTAGGCATTGTGTGAGAACAATTATGAATCTTATCCTTGACAGTACCAAAGTGAATGGTTTATTCTTTATCACACTAACCCATCTCACGAAGTTCCGTTAAATTTTGTGTGATTGAAGTTTTCAAGTTTTGCGTGAGATATCGATATGAGGAGAATAAGGAGTGTAAAGACCCTAAGCTTGGGGATGACCAAGGCACCCCAAGGTAATATTTAAATAAGACTCAAGCGCCCAAGCTTGGGGATGCCTCGGAAGGCATCCCCTCTTTCGTCTTCAAAACCATCGGTATACCTTACTCGGAGCTATATTTTTATTCGTCACATGATATGTGTTTTGCTTGAGTGTATTTTCAATTTTACTTGCTGTTTGAATAAAATCATTGGATCAGAAATCTTGAATGAAAAAGAGTCCTCCCATGGCTAGTTAATTATTTGACTACTCAGTGTTCTTCACTTATATTTTTTTGGAGTAGTTTGTTGTTTACTCACGTGCTTCACATATATCCTATGAGTAAATGGTTGAATGAATTTAATATCATAAATCTGAATTTAAATATGTTTCATATGCTTATACCATGGGGAGTAATGACTTCACACATAATAAGTATAGGTGGTAAATTTATTTAAAGTTAGCAAACACAGAATTGGTCACTTGAACAATTCACGAAAGAATATTAAAGGAAGAGATATTTCACATATAAATATTCTATCTTGGACATATTTTGTAATTGTGAGCACTCATTAAAATATGACATGCTAAAAGGTTGATGTGGGACAAGGAAGACAACTTAATGGGTTATGTTTTCCTATATCCGAAACGTTATATTGTCTTGGATCATCCAACATGTTGAGATTGCCTTTCCCCCTCATGCTAGCCAAATTCTTTGCACCAAGTAGAGATACCACTTGTGCTTCTAAATATCCTTAAACCCAGTTTTGCCATGAGAGTCCACCATATCTACCTATGGATTGAGTAAGATCCCTCAAGTAAGTTGTCATTGCTGCAAGCAATAAAAAATGCTCTCTAAATATGATCTATTAGTGTGGAGAAAATAAGTTTTATACGAGCTTGTGATATGGAAGAAATAAAAGCGACAAACTGCATAATAAAGTTCCCTATCACAAGTGGCAATATAAAGTGACGTTCTTTTGCATTAAGATTTTGTGCATCCAACCATAAAAGCACATGACAACCACTGCTCCCCTCAGCGAAGGGCCTATCTTTTACTTTTACCTTCTACCCTTATACAAGGGTCATGGTGATCATCACCTTACACTTTTTCCTTTAGCAAGCACTTTGTGTTGGAGAAATCCGGATATATATATATATCCACTTGGATGTGAGTTTTCATAAATTATTATTGTTGACATTACCCTTGAGGTAAAAGGTTGGGAGGCGAAACTATAAGCCCCTATCTTTCTTTGTGTCCGATTAAAACTTTGAACGCATAAATATCACATGACTGTTAGCAATTGTGAAAAATTAAATGATAGTTGAGTATGTGGAGTTTGTTGGATCAAGGCTCTTACATAGACCTTCCTGAAAATAAGATGAATTGCAATTGTTCGATGACTAAGAGCACGGTTTGTTAGTTTTCAAGAAAGTTTATGATCTATACTTTAACATGTGAATAGATTGTTACTTGATCATGAGAAGTTTTATGAGTTGAGCTACTGTTATGATATATAATGATGCTAGAAAAAGTGATTGGAACTATCATTGATCAAACTTATGCACTTGCTGGCATTCACACTTCATAAATTATTTCTTTTATCATTTACCTACTCGAGGACGAGCAGGAATTAAGCTTGGGGATGCTGACACGTCTCCAACGTATCTATAATTTATGAAGTATTCATGCCATGTTTACAATAGTTTTATATGATTTTGGTATGATTTGATTAGAACTAACCCGGACTGACGTTGTTTTCAGCAGAACTACCGTGGTGTTGTTTTTGTGCAGAAATAAAAGTTCTCGGAATGCGCTAAAAATCAACGGAGATTTTTTCTGGAAAATATAAAAATTACTGGAACGAAGAGTTACCAGAGGGGTGTCACGTGGGCCCCACGAGGGTGGAGGGCGCGCCCCTGTGACTCGTGGACTCTCCGTGGGGCCCCTGACTTGTTCTCAATGCCAACCTCTCCTATATCCCCAAAACTCTAGAAAATAACCTAGATCGGAAGTTCCGCTGCCGCCAGCCTCTATAGCCATGAGAAATCAATCTAGGCCCTCTTTGGCACCCTGCCGGAGGGGCCATCATCACCGGAGGCCATGGAGGAGGATCCCGGAGGGGCCATCATCGCCATGAAGGGCAAGATCCAGAGCGAGAACCTCTCCCCATCCAGGGGAAGGCTATGGAGGAGGAAGCACAAGGGGGAGAACCCCTCATCCTCTCTCTCGGTGGCACCAGAGTGCCATCGGGAGGGGAATCATCACCGCGGTGATCGTCTTCATCAACATCACTATCATCATCACCATCCTCATCTCTTTTACGCGGTCCACTCCCCCGCACCCCGATGTAATCCCTACTTGAACATGGTGCTTTATGCCACATATTATGATCCAATGATGTGTTGCCATCCTATGATGTTTTGAGTAGATATCCTTTATCTTTGGGTTGATTGATGATCTAGATTGGTATGAGTTGTATGTTTTATTTTGTGTTGTCCTATTGTGCCCTCCGTGTTGCACAAGCGTGAGCGATTCCCGCTGTAGGGTGTTGCAGTACGTTCATGATTCGCTTATAGTGGGTTGCTTGAGTGACAGAAGCATAAACCCGAGTAAGGGGGTTGTTGCGTATGGGATAAAGGGGACTTGATATGTTAATGCTATGGTTGGTTTTTACCTTAATGATCTTTAGTAGTTGCGGATGCTTGCTAGAGTTCCAATCATAAGTGCAAATGACCCAAGAAGATAAAGTATGTTAGCTTATGCCTCTCCCTCATATGAAATTGCAATGACGACTACCGGTCTTGTTAACGGTTGCCTAGGATAATTCCGCACACCGATCCATCATTATTCCACACTCGCTATTTATAATATTTAGTAATATATTCTAACTTTGTGATAACAACCCCTACTTTTATATTTTATATCTCCGATACCATGCAAAGTTATCCTCTTCATACCCACAACGTAGTTTTATTTCTCGTTTCTAGTTGGAAGCAAACGTTCGGTGTACGTAGAGTCGTATCAGTGGCAGATAGGACTTGAGAGAATATTGGTCTTACCTCTAGCTTCTTGTGGGTTCGACACTCCATACTTATCACTTCCACCATTGTGAATTGCTACGATGATTCCCTGCACATGTGGATTATCAGTCGGCTAGGCCGTTTGGCCCAGTTGGCCAGGGGGTCTTTCTCTTTCTATTTTTCTCTTTTGTATTTTATTTTGATTTATTATTCTTTTCGGTTTTATTAAATTTTAGTTTTTATAAAATACAAAAGTTGTATCTAAAATGGTATTAATAATTATGCCACTACCACAATTTACTTGGCACCTAAAGTAAAATAGTTTGTAATTTATTATTATTTTAAAAGCATTTAAATAATTATTTTTGCTATTGTTTTATTCATTTTAGAGTATTTAAACATTTTAGAAAAGTGTGGTTTCTCCACCATAATCTCTTATGATTTATTTGAGATATTTAGAACATTTTAGTTTTAATGTTTGAAAACTTTTGTTGTTTGCCTTTATATTGAATTTGAATTTGAAGTTTTTGAACTAACGCGAGATTAACAATGATAATTGAGGTGACATGGCATAATTAGCAGAGGTACACTATAGCTTAATTATCCAGGCGTTACACATAAAAAGTTTTGTTTTTATCATTTACCTACTCGAGAACGAGTAGGAATTAGGCTTAGGGATGCTGCTACGTCTCTAAGGTATATATATATATTTATTTATTGTTTCGTGCTATTATATTCCATTCTTATATGCTTCATATGCCATTTTATATCATTTTTGTGGACTAACCAATTAACTTAGTGCCCAGTGCCAGTTCCTTTTTTGCCTATTTTTTGTTTCATAGAAAAACCGTACCAAACAAAGTCCAAACACGATGAAACTTTATGATGGTCTTTTTTTTGGACTATAAGAGACCCTAGAACCTTCAAGGAGAGACTAGAAGATGTACGAGGGAGCGACAAGCTCACTGATACGTCTTCGTTGTATCTATAATTTTTTATTGTTCCATGCCAATATTATACAACTTTCACATACTTTTGGCAACAATTTATATGATTTATTGGACTAATATATTGATCAGTGCCCAGTGTCAGTTCTTGTTTGTTGCATGTTTTTTGTTTCGCGGGATATTCATACACTACTGCAGGATGCTGCTAACGCGACACTACGATTAGAGCCCTTCGACGAGACTGTGTGCGATGCCATAATCGCAAACGGTGGTGTAAAAACCCCGTCAAAAATGTGCAAAATGTTTGCAATGGAGGATGCATCAAACATGGTTCAGATTTTAGTTGTGTGTGCGATGCAGGGCATGCGGTTCAGCTCAATTAACTATTTGCAATGAGGAGGAACAAAAGAAACGGGCAGCCAGATGAAGGTGTGTGCGATGTACAGCATACAGTTCACTCGGATGAACTGTTTGTGATTAGGAAACACAAAAGAAACGGTCAGCTAGATCAAAGGTGTGTGCGATATACGGCATGCGGTTCACTCGGATGAACTGTTTGCGTTGAGAGATGAGAGTAGAAACAGTTCAAATGAACAAGATGTGTGTGATACGAGGCAAACAGGTGTGTAACGTGTGCGAAGACTGATAACAACACAGACGATTACTACTAACAAGCCATGTGCGTTGTGAGCAAATGATTGCTAGTATACTATTGTGAGTGATTGATGAAAACATCACCGACGGGTTACATTGTTTAGTCCGTGTGCGATGTGATTTTCTTTGTCCGCACAACATCTACGCTCTGTCTATAGAGCATCAACATATATACTTAAAAAGACAACATTGTGATACGTCTCCAACGTATCTATAATTTTTTATTGTTCCATGCTATATTATATCCTATTTTGGACATTATTGGGCTTTATTACACACTTTTATATTATTTTTGGGACTAACCTATTAGCCGGAGGCCCAGCCCAGAATTGCTGGTTTTCTACCTATTTTAGGATTTCGCAGAAAAAGAATATCAAATGGAGTCCAAACGGAATGAAACCTTCGGGAACGTGATTTTCGGAACCAACATGATCCAGAGGACTTGGACCCTATGTCAAGCAATCAACGAGGAAGGCACGAGGTAGGGGGGCGCGCCTACCCCCAGGCGCGCCCTCCACCCTCGTGGGGCCCACGTTGCTCCACCGACGTACTCCTTCCTCCTATATATATACCTACGTACCCCCAAACTACCATATACGGAGCCAAAACCCTAATTCCACCGCCGTAACTTTCTGTATCCACGAGATCCCATCTTGGGGCCTTTTCCGGAGCTCCGCCGGAGGGGGTATCGATCACGGAGGGTTTGTACATCAACACCATAGCCTCTCCAATGAAGTGTGAGTAGTTTACTTTAGACCTACGGGTCCATAGTTATTAGCTAGATGACTTCTTCTCTCTTTTTGGATCTCAATACAAAGTTCTCCCCCTCGCTTGTGGAAATCTATTCGATGTAATCTTCTTTTGCGGTGTGTTTGTTGAGACTGATGAATTGTGGGTTTATGATCAAGTTTATCTATGAACAATATTTGAATCTTCTCTGAATTCTTTTATGTATGATTGGTTATCTTTGCAAGTCTCTTTGAATTATCAGTTTGGTTTGGCCTACTAGATTGATCTTTCTTGCAATGGGAGAAGTGCATAGCTTTGGGTTCAATCTTGCGGTGTCCTTTCCCAGTGACAGCAAGGGCAGCAAGGCACGTATTGTATTGTTGCCATTGACGATAACAAAATGGGGTTTATATCATATTGCATGAGTTTATCCCTCTACATCATGTCATCTTGCTTAAAGCGTTACTCTGTTCTGTTGAACTTAATACTCTAGATGCATGCTGGATAGCGGTCGATGTGTGGAGTAATAGTAGTAGATGCAGGCAGGAGTCGGTCTACTTGTCTCGGACGTGATGCCTATATGCATGATCATACCTAGATATTCTCATAACTATGCTCAATTCTGTCAATTGCTCAACAATAATTTGTTCACCCACTGTAATACTTATGCTCTCGAGAGAAGCCTCTAGTGAAACCTATGGCACCCGGGTCTATTTTCCATCATATTAATCTTCCAATACTTAGTTATTTCCTTTGGCATTTATTTTACTTGCATCTTTATCATAAAAATACCAAAAATATTATCTTATCATATCTATCAGATCTCACTCTCATAGGTGACCGTGAAGGGATTGACAACCCCTTTATCGCGTTGGTTGCGAGGAGTTTATTTGTTTGTGTAGGTGCGAGGGACTCGTGCGTGGCCTCCTACTGGATTGATACCTTGGTTCTTAAAAACTGAGGGATATACTTACGCTACTCTACTGCATCACCCTTTCCTCTTCAAGGGAAAACCAACGCAGTGCTCAAGAGGTAGCAAGAAGGATTTCTGGCACCGTTGCCGGGGAGTCTACGCAAAAGTCAATATACCAAGTACCCATCACAAACCCTTATCTCCCGCATTACATTATTTTCCATTTGCCTCTTGTTTTCCTCTCCCCCCACTTCACCCTTGTCATTCTATTCGCCCTCTCTCTCTCTCCATCCTCCCTCTCTTTCTCTATTCGCCTCTTTTTGCTCGTTTCTTGTTTGCTTGTGTGTCGGATTGCTTGCTTGTCACGATGGCTCAAGATAATACCAAATTGTGTGACTTTACCAATACCAACAACAATGATTTTATTAGCACTCCGATTGCTCCTCTTACCGATGCTGAATCTTGTGAAATTGATGCTGCTTTGCTGAATCTTGTCATGAAAGATCCATTTTCCGGTCTTCCTAGTGAAGATGCCGCTACCCATCTAAAAAACTTCGTTGATTTGTGTGATATGCAAAAGAAGAAAGATGTGGACAATGATATTGTTAAATTAAAGCTATTTCCTTTTTCGCTTAAAGATCGTGCTAAAGCTTGGTTTCGTCTTTGCCTAAAAATAGTATTGATTCATGGAATAAGTGCAAAGATGCTTTTAGCTCTAAGTATTTTCCTCCCGCTAAGATCATCTCTCTTAGAAACGATATTATGAATTTAAGCAACTTGATCATGAACATGTTGCACAAGCTTGGGAGAGGATGAAATTAATGATACGTAATTGCCCTACACATGGTTTGAATTTGTGGATGATTATACAATTTTTTTATGCCGGATTGAATTTTTCTTCTAGAAATCTAAAAGATTCGGCTGCGGGAGGCACTTTTATGGAAATCACTTTAGGAGAAGCTAGTAAACTCCTAGATAATATTATGGTTAATTATTCTCAATGGCACACTGAAAGATCTACTAATAAGAAAGTGCATGCGATAGAAGAAATTAATGTTTTGAGTGGTAAGATGGATGAACTTATGAAATTATTTGCTAATAAAGTGTTTCTTCTCACCCTAATGATATGCCTTTGTATACTTTGATCGAGAATAATAATGAAACTTTGGATGTGAATTTTGTTGGTAGGAATAATTTTGGTCACAACGAGTATAGTGGAAACTTTAATCCTAGGCCGTATCCTAGTAATTCCTCTAATAATTATGGTAATTCCTACAACAATTCTTATGGAAATTTTAATAAGATACCCTCTGATTTTGAATCTAATATTAAAGAATTTACCTCCCAAAAGAATTTCAATGCTTTGATTGAAGAAAAATTGCTGAACATTAATGAGTTGGCTAGGAACGTTGATATAATTTCTCTTGATGTTGATTCTTTGAAACTTAGATCTATTCCTCCTAAGCATGATATCAATGAGTCTCTCAAAGCCATGAGAATTTCCATTGATGAGTGCAAAGAAAGAACCGCTAGGATGCGTTCTAAGAAATATTGCTTTTATAAAAACGTGTTCTTCTAGTTTCCATGATAATAAAGATGAAGATCTAAAAGTTATTGATGTGTTGTAACATCCCAAATTTTCAATTTGGAATGTTATACATTAGGTCATCATTGCATATCATATTTTATTGCATTTTGGCTTGATCCTCGAAATACTAAGCAACTCAAGGACCCTCGGAGAGAGAGTTGGGGATTTCACTGTTTTCATATTTGAATTTTATCAAATATTGAAACGAGGATTATTGGTTTTAATTATTTTTCTCTCCAAAAACATTTCATGTTAAAATATATGAGAGGAGATAATACGACTTCTCCAAAAGAAATGAAATATTTGAGGAAAAATATTAAAATGAAATATTTGCTTGTATTTGGATTTTATTGCAATTTTATTTGCATTAGAAAAATTGCACGTTTTCAAAATTGCATTTTAGGGCCAAGAAAATGTTCATCTTGTTCTAAATATTTTATTTAGACGGTGAAAATTTGTTTTGGCATTTTTAGTTTTTTATTTATTTTTCTAGGATTTATTTTTGTCAGAGCGTTATTAAAAACTAGGCCGAGGCCCAGTTGGCCCAGTCGCCGCCGAGTCGCCATCTCCCTCGTGGAGACCGCGACCACCATGCCACCGCCCGCCGAGGCCGAGTCGGCCACACCTCCTCGCCCCCTCCCGCAAGCTACCCTCCCCCCTTTAAAAGCCGACTCGGGGCCCCCCTAGAGCCCCAGACCACAGCCGCCGCCGCCCTGCGCCGACGCCGCCGCGCATCGCCGCTGAGCCACCCCACGCCACCCCGCACCGACCCACCGCACCCGCCGTTACCCGCGCAGCCGCCCCGCTCGCCGGAAGCTGCCGGAGCCGCACCGGAGTTCGAATCTCGCCGTCCGGTTTTTTACTGTTTAGGTAAAACTGTCGGTTTTTTAAAAACCCTAGTTTCGGTTTTTTAGAACGATTCGCCGGTTTTCTCGGTTCAGTTACTTAGCGGACGTTTGTCCGTATGTTCGTTTTAACGAACGGTGTTCACTCGTTAGCCACAGACAGCGAACGTTCGTTCGTTAGCCTGTTCATCAGTTTTTATTTTTTTCGGATTTTCCGCGATTATTTTTGATCGTGATTTCTGATCTAATTTTAGTTTTAGTTTATCTTTTCGCTCGTTTATCAAAATCAGGCGATTCAAGCGCCTAGATCTTCGTCTCAAATCCCTCTTTCTGTTTAACCAACTTGAACAAGATTTTGGTACAGTAAAATTTATTTTTAGTCCAGATTAGTAACCGTATCTTGTTTCTTTCGCCGTTTGAGTTTCATTGCTCCGTTTGATTTGATTCTTTTTGCAAACCGGAGTTCTTAAGTTGAACTTTCTGGTTAGATCTTCTTATTCGTGTTTTACCCATGCTTCTTTGCTTGATTGCTTATGTATGCTATTGTTTGTTTGTGATAGAACACCCGGAGTGCGAAGCGTGCTACTATGAGTCTCTAGGTTTTGCGGATCATCAGCAAGGCAAGTAACACTTTGATCATATCCCTTTATCACCCATTTTTTATGCATTAGTTTCAACCCTCAAACATTGCATGGTTAGGACTTGATAACATGTGGGATTGGGAAGTAGGTGATGAGGTAGAACCTATTGCCCTGTTATTATCAAACCCTTGGGAGTTACTTCTACGTATTGCTTATATTGCTATGCTATGCTCGTAGACGTGGTTTGGGTGAGTGAATCCATGACAGATGTGAGATTCTTAATTAATGGTTCAACTTAATGTGGCAACTTTAATACACATCTGGGTGGATTGTTTGTCGGGCACCTAGAGAACCCAGTGTTGTCCTAGGATATCCCAGAGTACCCGTGTGATAATCCTAAGGTCCACCACCCAGGCTCAAAGGGAACTGAGATATTTCATGCTAGAAACTTCCGTGTGCAGCCACAAGCTATTATGGGCTCTAGCATAGTTGAGTAAGTTGCATGACCTCTTCAAGTGGTAGGCTAGCAGATGTAGAGGGATGTAGGTTGGTACTGTCTACCCGGGGTTAGAGCTAATGCTTTTGAAAGACTGTGTCTCGGTCATCCGTTTCTCAAACACCATGTAGTGCGAGAAATCCAACGGAGGAGATCGAGTCTTGTGGGGAAAAGTGCGCAATCCTCTGCAGAGTGTACAAACTAATCATGGTTAGCCGTGTCCCCGGTTATGGACATCTTGAGTACCTAGTACTTGGATTATCATATGTATCTCATCACTCTAAATTAATATTGTTGGGTTGATAATTACTTTTAATTGGGATTGAGTTGGAGGAACCTTCTCAATGATGTTTCAACTACCATGATAGTTAAATAAAATCTATTCCTTTGTTGTAGGGAAAAATTGGCTTTTCGCAAAACCTTTAACCATAGAGCTTTCCACGAGCCAAATATGCATGTAGTGATAGCATTATTCAGTTCTTGCTCTACTATGTTATTTTGCCAGCATATTCCATGTGCTGACCCTTTTTCGGGCTGCAACGTATTATGTTGCAGACTTTTCAGACGAGTAGTAAGGTTCGTTAGGTCATTGCCGTGCAGCTCAGCTATGCCGTTGGAGTTGATGGACTCACTTTATCTTCCAAGCCTTCCGCTGTTATCGTATTAGATGGCCTTAAGACATATTTATTGTAATAAGTTCTCATTTGAGACATTCGATGTAATAAGTGTGTGATTGCTACTCTGTTATAAATCCTTCGAGTATTGTGTGTGTCAGCATTACCGATCCAGGGATGACACTAAAGCACAGAGACTTGACCCTCTGAGGTCAGGTCGCTACGAGATGGTATTAGAGCACACACTGAGTGTAGGACACGACCACTAAGCTAAAGCCCTAGATCACTATTCTCTTCTCATTTCTAACTCCTCTCCATTTTTTACTCTTTAGGATGGCGGACGTAAGGAACAAGTTTGCACAACCGGATGAAGAAGCACCTTTTGGACGACACTTGAAGGAAGTCACTAAGTACTTGAACATTGGAATACCAAGCTTCACCGGGACTTACAACGCCACTCTACCAAAAGAGGAGCGATGGATGATTCAAGTTCAAGTTCAAGGAAGGACATTCGTGCCAGTCACTAAGCCTATAGAGTTTTCCTTTGATGCACCAACCTGGAGTTTAGGAAAGAGTATGGCGGCTCACATCACCATGGGACACATTGGAGAAGTTTACCATAAGGAGCTTAAGGATACTATCTACCAGATTTGTGGGCGCCGAGATGAGCAATGGGAGATGATCAGCACCAGGAAGGATAGATCAATCACAGCTTTCATCCAGGAGTTAAACCAGCACATTCGTTGCCAGGAGAACCAGATGTGCGCAGACATGATAGATCTGAAGAAGGCGATGGCAAGGATCACGGAACTGGAGGAAACTCAAGGCTACTCGCGAAGATTATGAGGAGGAAATTGTCGTACTAGTGGAGAAGAATGACGATCTGGAAAGGAAGCTAGGAGTCTTCATGGGAGACCCCGTGCCAGGAGGAGAAGACGATGAACCCAAAGAGATTCGTTCTGAGGACTACATCATCATCGACGACACTGACTCAGACCCCGACGATAGCGATGCTGACTATGAAGACGAAGCTGGAGCAGACATCATGGAGTCTTCGACCGATCAATATTTCTACTAAACCACCACATCAGTAGTAGTATTCCACCATGTATATTGTATAGTCCGAGCACTTTTGTAACGATAGTTAGATCGATTGTATGCCCTTGCTTGATTGATTGAGTGATATGATTGTGTTTGTCTCATCTGCATATGGGTAGTATTTTCTCACTAGACCTCATTCTATTCTATTCTCTTCCCTCTAAACCCTCAGATGCCTCCGAGACGTGACCCCGGATTTACTTTCCCACCAGAGCTCACTCAGTTGATCCAACAGCAGAATGCACTGATGCAGTTGTTAGTTCAGAACCAAGGCAACAACAACAACAACCCACCACCACCACCACCAGTTGACAACTTAGCCCGCTTTCTGAGGTTGCAGCTGCCGGTGTTTTCCAGTAGCACCGAGCCGATAGTGGCAGATGATTGGCTCCGCAGGATCGGAAGGGAGTTAACCACTGCAGGAGGTACAAATGCTGCGAAGGTGCGTTTTGCCGCACATCAGTTGGATGGACGAGCAACCTCATGGTGGGAGAATTACACAGTCACCTACCCTATAGCCACTGTTACATGGGATCAGTTTCAGCAAGCATTCTACACCGCACATGTCTCAACGGGAGCTATGAGCATGAAGAAGCGTGAGTTTTGCAACTTGCGCCAAGGTAACCGTACTGTGGGGAAGTACGTGGATGAATTTAGTAAGCTGTCTCGTTATGCCCCTAACGATGTGGCCACAGATGCCGCGAAGCAGGAGAAGTTTATGGAAGGGCTGAACAATGAGATGAGCATGCAATTGATGGTGGCAACATTTAACAACTACCAGGAGTTGGTAGACAAGGCTCTTATGATTGAAGGGAAGCACCAGCAAATTGAGAGACGCAAAAGGAAGTATGGACAAGGAAGGTACAACTCAGGAGCCCAGCAGAAGCCTCGTCTAACCCCGAACTCGGGAGAACTTATTCATAACCATGGAAGCCATAACCACAACGGAGGAAGTTCGCATAACCACAATGGTTTCAAGAATGGGACTGGGAATGGAGTAAGCAACAATCAGAATCGCTCCAATCCAGCCACACCCGCCAAGAGAGACCTAAGTCACATTACTTGCTTCAAGTGCGGGAAGACTGGACACTATGCCACGGAGTGCCCTGAAGCGAAGAATGGAAATGGTAATGGGAGCGCTGGGAAGAAGCCCAATCCATTCAACAAAGGCAAGCGAACCACGTTAACATGGAGGAGGTTGAAGGGCAACCAGACGCAATTATCGGTAAGTTTTTGGTTAAGTCTTTTACCGCCATTGTTCTTTTTGATACTGGTGCATCACATTCATACATATCAAGGGGATTCGTGGATAAGTTTAAACTACCAACCCAAGCCCTTAGGATCCCTCTGTTAGTAAGTTTACCTAGATCAGAGTATATGGCTGGCCGATGGTGCGACCGAATACCCTTAACCATTGGTAGCCATGTTTTCTCGTCAGACCTGGTAATTTTGGAGTCACAAGGATTGGATTTGATATTAGACATGGACTGGATGTCAAAGTATGGAGGAAGCATTGACTGTTCTAGTAAGTCGATTTATCTCACCACCCAGGAGGGAAAAATGATCAAGTGTGTATCTAGGCATGCGCCTAGGAGGAGCCAAGTAAATACCCTCACGGGAGTTGTTCAGGAGGAAGTGCCTGTAGTGAAGGATTACCCATATGTTTTTCCAGAGGAGTTACCTGGCATGCCACCGGATTGAGATATCGAGTTTTTGATAGAGTTATTGCCAGGTACAGGGCCAATATCAAAGAGACCCTACCGGATGCCCGCAAATGATCTGGAGGAGATTAAGAAGCAGATCAAGGAGTTATTGGAGAAAGGTTACATCCGACGGAGTTCATCACCATGGGGAGCCCCAGTGCTTTTGGTTGAGAAGAAGGATAAGTCTCTAAGGATGGTTGTTGATTATCGTGCATTGAATGAGGTGACGATCAAGAACAAATACCCACTGCCGATGATCAATGATTTGTTTGACCAGTTGCAAGGAGCTAAGGTGTTTTCGAAGATGGATCTACGATCAGGATATCACCAGCTGAAGATCCGGGAGAAGGATATACCTAAAACCGCATTTACCACAAGGTACGGGTTATATGAGTATATAGTCATGTCATTTGGACTGACTAACGCCCCTGCCTATTTCATGAGCATGATGAACAAAGTGTTCATGGAATATTTGGATAAGTTTGTTGTGGTGTTTATTGATGATATAATGGTATACTCGAAGAATGAAGAGGAGCACAATGAGCATTTGCGTTTAGTTCTCGAGAAACTCAAGGAACATCAGTTGTATGCCAAGTTCAGCAAATGTGAGTTTTGGTTGAAAGAAGTTGGATTCCTTGTACATGTTATATCAGGAGAAGGTATAGCAGTAGACCCCACCAAGGTTCAGTCAGTCATTGAATGGTTGGCACCCACTTCAGTTAGCGAGATCCGCAGTTTTCTTGGACTCGCAGGATACTACTAGAGATTCATTGAGAATTTTTCCAAGATTGTGAAGCCAATGACAAAGCTATTGAAGAAGGATACCAAATTTAAATGGACGGAAGAATGTGAGGCGATTTTTCAGGAGTTAAAGAAACGCCTGACTATAGCCCCAGTACTGATTCTGTCGGATATACGCAAGGATTTCCATGTGTATTGCGACGCCTCTCGCTTAGGACTTGGAGGAGTACTGATGCAGGACGGAAGAGTTGTTTCATATGCCTCGCGACAACTGAAACCGCATGAGTTAAATTATGCCACGCATGATTTGGAGTTGGCTGCCATAGTACATGCGTTGAAGACTTGGAGACATTACCTTATTGGAAACCATTGTGATGTGTACACTAATCATAAGAGTTTGAAGTACATTTTCACATAGAAGGAGCTGAACCTTAGGCAGAGGAGATGCTTGGAGCTTATAAAGGATTACGACATGAAGCTTCACTATCATCCAGGCAAGGCCAACGTCGTAGCAGATGCTTTGAGCCGGAAGAGTTATGCCAACACACTCATAAGCGCGGGATTACCAAACAAGTTAGCAAAGGATCTCAGGGAACTTCGATTGGAGATTGTCCCTAGAGGTTTTGTTGCAATAATGGAAGTTCAGTCTACATTGTTAGGAAAGATTCGAGAAGCTCGAAAGGATGACAAAGAGATTGCCGAGATAAAAGAGAGAATGAGGAAAGGAAAGGCCAGAGGTTTTCGTGAGGATGAACACGACACCTTGTGGTTTGAGGAGCGTGTTTATGTGCCCAATAACACAGAGATCAGGAAGTTAATACTTCAGGAGGCTCATGACTCACCATACTCGATACACCCCGGAAACACCAAGATGTATGTGGATTTAAAGGAGCGTTTCTGGTGGACTGGTATGAAGAAGGATATTGCCGAGTATCTAGCCGTATGTGATGTATGTCAGAGAGTGAAGGCAGAACATCAAAAGCCAGGCGGATTGTTATAGCCTATGCCGATACCCGAATGGAAGTGGGATAAGCTTGGCATGGATTTCATCACCAGATTGCCTAGGACCAAATCAGGATATGATTCTATATGGGTAGTAGTTGATCGCTTGACCAAAGTAGCTCACTTTATCCCAGTGAAAACCACCTATACAAGTGCCAAGTTGGCCAAGATATACATGACCAGGATCGTATGTTTGAATGGAGTTTCAAGTACCATTGTATCAGATAGAGGAACCCAGTTTACCTCAAAGTTTTGGAATCAGTTGCATGAAACTTTGGGAACCAGACTGGAGTTCAGTACAGCTTTTCACCCACAAACAGATGGACAGACCGAGAGAGTCAACCAGATTCTGGAGGATATGTTGAGAGCTTGTGCACTAGATTATGGATCTAGTTGGGATGACAACCTGCCCTACGCAGAGTTCTCATACAACAACAGTTACTAGGCCAGTTTGAAGATGGCACCTTTCAAAGCCTTGTACGGAAGGAGGTGCAGGACACCGTTGTTGTGGGATGAAGTTGGAGACCGTCAATTGTTTGGACCAGATTTGATTAAGGAATCAAAAGAGATGGTTAAATTGATTAGAGACAGACTGAAGGTAGCTCAGTCCCGACAGAAGAGCTATGCAGATTCAAAATGCAAGGAGGTAGTCTATGAAATTGGAGACAGAGTATATCTTCGAGTATCACCACTCCGAGGATTTAAACGCTTTAGTGTTAAGGGAAAGTTAGCGCCACGTTTTGTGGGACCATACAGAGTTTTGAATGTATGGGAGAAGTTGCTTACAAGATGGAATTACCCGAAGGATTGTCAGGAGTTCACGATGTGTTCCACGTTTCTCAGTTGAAGAAGTGCCACGCAGAAATGGCTGACATTCCTCTGAGAGATACAGTACCGCTGGAAGCGGATCAATTGGACAATGATTTGACTTATGAGGAGAAACCAGTCAAGATTCTCAAGTTTGCCAGCCGAGTCACCCGCAGCAAGGTTATTAAGTTTTGCAAAGTTCAGTGGAGCCACCATACCGAGGACGAAGGCACCTGGGAACGAGAGGATGGTCTTCGCAAAGACCACCCACACCTATTTTCTAGCCAACCCGAATCTCGAGGGCGAGATTCATCTTAAGAGGGGTAGGTTTGTAACATCCTAAAATTTCAATTTGGAATGTTATACATTAGGTCATCATTGCATATCATATTTTATTGCATTTTGGCTTGATCCTCGAAATCCTAAGCAACTCAAGGACCCTCGGAGAGAGAGTCGGGGATTTCACTGTTTTCATATTTCAATTTTATCAAATATTGAAACGAGGATTATTGCTTTTAATTATTTTTCTCTCCGAAAACATTTCATGTTAAAATATATGACAGGAGATAATATGACTTCTCAAAAAGAAATGAAATATTGGAGGAAAATATTAAAATCAAATATTTTCTTTTATTTGGAATTTATTGCGATTTTATTTGCATTAGAAAAATTGCACGTTTTCAAAATTGCATTTTAGGGCCAAGAAAATGTTCATCCTGTTCTAAATATTTTATTTAGACGGTGAAAATTTGTTTTGGCATTTTTGGATTTTTATTTATTTTTCTAGGATATGTTTTCGACGGAGCGCTATTTAAAAAATAGAGAGAGAGAAGCCCGCTGGACCGAACTGGGCCGAGGCCCAGCCGCCGTCTCCCTCGCGGAGACCGTGACCACCACGCCACCGCCCGCCGAGGTCGAGTCGGCCACGCCTCCCCACCCCCAACTGCAAGCCACCCCCTGGAGCCCCAAGCTGCAGCCGCCGCCGCCCGCTAGCCGCTCCGCCGCCTTGCGTCGACGCCGTCGCTCGCCGCTGCTGCCGCCGCCGCCGCTGAGCCACCCCGCGCCACCCCACGCCACCCTGCGCCGCCCTGCCACACCCCGTCATTGCCCGCGCCGCCGCCCCGCTCGCTGGAAGCCGCCGGAGCCGCGCCGGAGTTCGAATCTCGCCATCTGGTTTTTTTACGGTTTAGGTAAAACCATTGGTTTTAAAAAAAACCCTAGTTTCGGTTTTTTTAGAACGGTTCGCCGGTTTTCTTGGTTCAGTTACTTAGCGGACGTTCGTCCGTACATTCGTTTTAACGAACGGTGTTCACTAGTTAGCCACAGACAGCGAACATTCGTTCGTTAGCCTGTTCGCCAGTTTTTCTTTTTTCAGATTTTCCGCGATTATTTTCGATCACGATTTCTGATCCGATTTTCGTTTTAGTTTATCTTTTCGCTCGTTTATCGGAATCAGGCAATTCAAGCGCCTAGATCTTTGTCTCAAATCCCTCTTTTCGTTTAACCAACTTGAACAAGATTTTGGTACAGTAAAATTTGTTTCTAGTCCAGATTAGTAATCGGATCTTGTTTCTTTCGCTGTTTGAGTTTCGTTGATCCGTTTGATTTGATTCTTTTTGCAAACCGGAGTTCTTAAGTTGAACTTTATGGTTAGATCTTCTTATTCGTGTTTTACCCCGTGCTTCTTTGCTTGATTGCTTATGTATGCTATTGTTTGTTTGCGATAGAACACCTGGAGTGCGAAGCGTGCTACTACGAGTCTCTAGGTTTTGCGGATCATCAGCAAGGCAAGTAACCCTTTGATCATATCCCTTTATCACCCAATTTTTATGCATTAGTTTCAACCCTCAAACATTGCATGGTTAGGACTTGATAACATGTGGGATTGGGAAGTAGTTGATGAGGTAGAACCTATTGCCCTGTTATTATCAAACCCTTGGGAGTTACCTCTACGTATTGCTTATATTGCTATGCTATGCTCGTAGACATGGTTTGGGTGAGTGAATCCATGATAGATGTGAGATTCTTAATTAATGGTTCAACTTAAGGTGGCAACTTTAATACACATCTGGGTGGATTGCTTGTCGGGCACCTGGAGAACCCAGTGTTGTCCTAGGATATCCCGGAGTACTCATGTTATAATCCTAAGGTTCGCCACCGAGGCTCAAAGGGAACTGAGATATTTCATGCTAGAAACTTCCGTGTGCAGCCACAAGCTATTATGGGCTCTAGCATAGTTGAGTAAGTTGCATGACCTCTTCAAGTGGTAGGCTAGCAGATGTAGAGGGATGTAGGTTGGTACTGTCTACCCGGGGTTAGAGCTAATGCTTCTGAAAGACTATGTCTCGGTCATCCGTTTCTCAAACACCATGTAGTGCGAGAAATCAAACAAAGGAGATCGAGTCTTCTGGGGAAAAGTGCGCAAACCTCTGCAGAGTGTACAAACTAATCATGGTTAGTCGTGTCCCCGGTTATGGATATCTTAAGTATCTAGTACTTGGACAATCATATGTTTCTCATCACTCTAAATTAATATTGTTGGGTTGATAATTACTTTTAATTGAGATTGAGTTGGAGGAACCTTCTCAATGATGTTTCAACTACCATGATAGTTAAATAAAATATATTCCTTTGTTGTAGGGAAAATTCGCTTTTTGCAAAACTTTAACCATAGAGCTTTCCACTAGCCAAATATGCATGTAGTGATAGCATTATTCAGTTCTTGCTCTACTGTGTTATTTTGCCAGCATATTCCATGTGCTGACCCGTTATCGGGCTGCAACGTATTATGTTGTAGACTTTTCAGACGAGGAGTAAGGTTCGTTAGGTCGTTGTCGTGCAGCTCAGCTATGTCGTTGGAGTTGATGGACTCACTTTATCTTCCAAGCCTTTCGTTGTTATCGTATTAGATGGCCTTAAGCCATATTTATTGTAATAAGTTCTCTTTTGAGACATTCGATGTAATAAGTGTGTGATTGCTACTCTGTTATAAATCCTTCGAGTACTGTGTGTGTCAGCATTACCGATCCAGGGATGACACTGAAGCACAGAGACTTGACCGTCTGAGGTCGGGTCGCTACATGTGTCCCCTATTAAATCTTTGTTTTGAAATATGAATCTTGATAATGATGGTACTAAATATGATCCACCTTTACCTAGAAGACGTTCCAAAAATTCTGAGTCTTTAAATATTGATGCTAAAATTGTTTAAAGTGGGACTGAAGAAGCAAAAACTTTAAATATTAATGAACCCACTATTTTGGATTTTAAGGAATTTAATTGTGATAATTGCTCTTTGATAGATTGTATTTCCTTGTTGCAATCCGTGCTAAATTCCCCTCATGCTTATAGTCAAAAATAAAGCCTTTACCAAACATATCGTTGATGCTTTGATGCAATTTTATGAAGAAAAACTTGAGTTGGAAGTTTCTATCCCTAGAAAACTTTATGATGAGCGGAAACCTACTATTAAAATTAAGATTAAAGATCATTAATGCTATGCTTTGTGTGATTTGGGTGCTAGTGTTTCCACGATTCCAAAGACTTTGTGTGATTTGCTAGGTTTCCATGATTTTGATGATTGCTCTTTAAACTTGCACCTTGCGGATTCCACTATTAAGAAACCTATGGGAAGAATTGATGATGCTCTTATTGTTGCAAATAAGAATTATGTGCCCGTAGATTTTATTGTTCTTGACATAGATTGCAATCCTTCATGTCCTATTATTCTTGGTAGACCTTTCCTTAGAACGATTGGTGCAATTATTGATATGAAGGAAGGGAATATTAGATTCCAATTTCCATTAAGGAAAGGCATGGAACACTTCCCTAGAAAGAAAATTAAATTACCTTATGAATCTATTATGAGAGCCACTTATGGATTGCCTTCCAAAGATGGCAATACCTAGATCTATCCTTACTTTCATGCCTAGCTAGGGGCGTTAAACGATAGCGCTTGTTGGGAGGCAACCCAATTTTATTTTTATTCCTTGATTTTTGCTCCTGTTTAGTAATAAATAATTTATCTAGACTGTGTTTTGGTTTTGTTTTTTGTGCTTAATTAGTGTTTGTGCCAAGTAGAACCGTTGGGAAGACTTGGGGAAAGTCTTTTTAATCTTGCTGCAAAAAACAGAAACTTTAGCGCTCACGAGAACTGATGCCATTTTTATTTTGAAAGTGATATTTAGTTAATTATTTTTGAATATGATTAATAGATAAATTACTCAGGTCCAGAATTTTATTTTAGAATTTTTGGGGTTCCAGATCTTGCGTTAGCTACAGATTACTACAGACTGTCTGTTTTTGGACAGATTCTGTTTTCCGTGTGTTGTTTGCTTATTTTGATGAATCTATGGCTAGTAAAATAGTTTATAAACCATAGAGAAGTTGGAATAAAGTAGGTTTAACACCAATATAAATAAAGAATGAGTTCATTACAGTACCTTGAAGTGGTGTTTTGTTTTCTTTCGCTAACGGAGCTCACAAGATTTTCTACTTTAAGTTTTGTGTTGTGAAGTTTTCAAGTTTAGGGTCAAGATTTGATGGATTATGGAACAAGGAGTGGCAAGAGCCTAATCTTGGGGATGCCCATGGCACCCCCAAGATAATCCAAGGACACCTAAAAGCCAAATCTTGGCGATGCCCCGGAAGGCATCCCCTCTTTCGTCTACTTCTATCGGTAACTTTACTTGGAGCTATATTTTTATTTACCACATGATATGTGTTTTGCTTGGAGTGTCTTGTATTATTTGAGTCTTAATTTGTTAGTTTTCCACAATCATCCTTGCTGCACACACCTTTTTTTGAGAGAGACACTCATGATTCGGAAATTGTTAGAATACTCTATGTGCTTCACTTATATCTTTTGAGTTATATAGTTTTTGCTCTAGTGCTTCACTTATATATTTTAGAGCACGTTGGTGGATTTGTTTTATAGAAACTTTTGTTATCTCATGCTTCACTTAGATTATTTTGAGAGTCCTACGAAACTGATGGTAATTTGCTTTAATTATGTTAGGCATTCAAGATTAATAAGAAAATTTTCTTATGAGTGTGTTGAATACTATGAGAAGTTTGATACTTGATAATTGTTTTGAGATATGGAGATGGTGATATTAGAGTTGTGCTAGTTGAGTAGTTGTGAATTTGAGAAATACTTGTGTTGAAGTTTGTGATTCTCGTAGCATGCACGTATGGTGAACCGTTATGTGATGAAGTCGGAGCATGATTTATTTATTGATTGTCTTCCTTATGAGTGGCGGTCGGGGACGAGCGATGGTGTTTTCCTACCAATCTATCCCCCTAGGAGCATGCGCGTAATAATTTGCTTTGATAACTTGTAGATTTTTGCAATAAGTATAAGGGTTCTTTATGACTAATGTTGAGTCCATGGATCATACGCACTCTCACCCTTCCACCATTGCTAGCCTCTCTAATACCGCGCACCTTTCGCCGGTATCATACACCCACCATATACCTTCCTCAAAACAGCCACCATACCTACCTATCATGGCATTTCCATAGCCATTCCGAGATATACTGACATGCAAATTTCCACCGTTCCGTTTATTATGACACGCTCCATCATTGTCATATTGCTTTGCATGATCATGTAGTTGACATTGTATTCGTGGCAAAGCCACTGTTCATAATTCTTTCATACATGTCACTCTTGATTCATTGCATATCCCGGTACACCGCCGGAAGCATTCACATAGATTCATATTTTGTTCTAAGTATCGAGTTGTAATTGTTGAATTGTAAGTAAATAAAAAAGTGTGATGATCATCATTTTAGAGCATTGTCCCAAGTGAGGAAAGGATGATGGAGACTATGATTCCCCAACAAGTCAGGATGAGACTCCGGACTAGAAAAGGAGGCCATAAAAAGAGAGAGAAAAGGCCCAAATAAAAAAATGAGAGAAAAAGAGAGAAGGGACAATGCTACTATCCTTTTACCACACTTGTGCTTCAAAGTAGCACCATGATCTTCATGATAGAGAGTCTCCTATGTTATCACTTTAATATACTAGTGGGAATTTTTCATTATAGAACTTGGCTTGTATATTCCAATGATGGGCTTCCTTAAAATGCCCTAGGTCTTCGTGAGCAAGCAAGTTGGATGCACACCCACTTAGTTCTTTTTGTTGAGCTTTCATATACTTATAGCTCTAGTGCATCCGTTGCATGGCAATCCCTACTCACTCACATTGATATCTATCAATGGGCATCTCCATAGCCCGTTAATACGCCTAGTTGATGTGAGACTATCTTCTCCCTTTTTGTCTCCTCCACAACCACTATTCTATTCCACCTATAGTGCTATGTCCATGGCTCACGCTCATGTATTGTGTGAAGATTGAAAAAGTTTGAGAACACCAAAAGTATGAAACAATTGCTTGGCTTGTCATCAGGGTTGTGCATGATTTAAGTACTCTGTGTGGTGAAGATGGAGCATAGCAAAACTATATGAATCTGTAGGGATAGCTTTATTTGGCCATGTTATTTTGAAGAGACATAATTGCTTAGTTAGTATGCTTGAAGTATTATTATTTCTATGTCAATATTGAACTTTTGTCTTGAATCTTTCGGATCTGAATATTCATACCACAATTAAGAGAATTACATTGAAATTATGCCAAGTAGCATTCCACATCAAAAATTCTGTTTTTATCGTTTACCTACTCGAGGACGAGCAGGAATTAAGCTTGGGGATGCTTGATACATCTCCAACGTATCTATAATTTTTTATTGTTCCATGCTATATTATATCCTGTTTTGGACATTATTGGGCTTTGTTATACACTTCTATATTATTTTTGGGACTAACCTATTAACCGGAGGCCCAGCCTAGAATTGCTGTTTTTTTGCCTATTTTAGGGTTTCGCAGAAAAAGAATATCAAACGGAGTCCAAACGAAATAAAACCTTTGGGAATGTGATTTTCGAAACGAACATGATCCAGAGGACTTGGACCCTACGTCAAGCAATCAACGAGGAAGGCACGAGGTAGGGGGCACGCCTACCCCCCCCAGGCGCGCCCTCCACCCTCGTGGGGCCCACGTTGCTCCACCGACGTACTCCTTCCTCCTATATATACCTATGTACCCCCAAACTACCAGATACGGAGCCAAAACCCAAATTCCACCACCGTAACTTTCTACATCCATGAGATCCCATCTTGGGGCCTTTTCTGGAGCTCCGCCGGAGGGGGTATCGATCACAGAGGGCTTCTACATCAACACCATAGCCTCTCCAATGAAGTGTGAGTAGTTTACTTCAGACCTACGGGTCCATAGTTATTAGCTAGATGGCTTCTTCTCTCTTTTTGGATCTTAATACAAAGTTATCCCCCTCTCTTGTCGAGATCCATTCGATGTAATCTTATTTTGCAGTGTGTTTGTTGAGACCGATGAATTGTGGGTTTATGATCAAGTTTATCTATGAACAATATTTGAATCTTCTCTGAATTATTTTATGTATGATTGGTTATCTTTGCAAGTCTCTTCGAATTATTAGTTTGGTTTGGCCTACTAGATTGATCTTTCTTGCAATGGGAGAAGTGCTTAGCTTTGGGTTCAATCTTGCAGTGTCCTTTCCCAGTGATAGCAGGGGCAGCAAGGCACATATTGTATTGTTGCCATCGACGATAACAAAATGGGGTTTATATCATATTGCATGAGTTTATCCCTCTACATCATGTGATCTTGCTTAAAGCGTTACTCTGTTCTCTTGAACTTAATACTCTAGATGCATGCTGGATAGCGGTCGATGTGTGGAGTAATAGTAGTAGATTGCAGGCAGGAGTCGGTCTACTTGTCTCGGGACGTGATGCCTATATACATGATCATACCTAGATATTCTCATAACTATGCTCAATTCTGTCAATTGCTCAACAGTAATTTGTTCACCCACCGTAAAATACTTATGCTCTTGAGAGAAGCCACTAGTGAAACCTATGGCCCCGGGTCTATCTTCCATCATATTAATCTTCCAATACTTAGTTATTTCTCTTTGCCTTTTATTTTACTTTGCATCTTTATCATAAAAATACCAAAAAAATATTATCTTATCTATCTATTCAGTATCTCACGCTTGGTTAGGTGGAACCCGGTGGAAGGGATTGACAAACTTCCCTACCAAAACTTACACTTGTATTGGCCATAGGTTGCGAAGAGAGTTTATTTGTTATTAGTTGTAATCGGTGCTGTATGCGGACTTCTCGTGATGTGCCTCCTACTCAAGATAGACATGGTTTCTCCAAAGAACTCTGGAGGGAAATACTATTACTGAATCTGCAGCCAATACACCCGCTCTACATATCGCAATTGATAGAGCTCTATACAGAGCATCAACATATATACTTAAAAGGACAGCATTGCATAACCAAATTAAGCATACAATTACACAAGTGACTACACACATAACATTTCCACACACCAAAGAAGCAATTACATGCATACTAAAGTAGGAGAAACGAGGATCTAATCATCTACTTATTGTTGCGACGACGCTTGCCATTGCTCTGCTTCCGGCTGGATCCCTGGCCGTTTTGGGGAAGGAGGCACTTCCTCATGTCAACGATCCGCCTGTACATGTCGTAGCTCGTGTACGCCTCCTTGCGCGTACACGACGTGAGCTTTGTCGAGTTTCTCCATCCAGGCCGAGTGCCAGGCACGCTTGTCCTTGTTGCACGAATCCTTCATGTCTCTGTAGTAGGGGTCGATGATGGCCTCGGCGAGGTGAACCAGTGAGTCCTTCTCATGCTCCTTGCTGCCCCAGATCTTGTATTGGCCCTGGATGTCGACAAGATTCTGGCAGGCCAATGCCCGAATTCTCGAGCGCCTTTACATCGTGATCGGTTGAATCGTCCACCGTATGCGAACATGTGAGTGTGGGGTCTGTTGACTCAAAACCTGTGCGAAACGCTCGCAAAGTCCTTTGTGGCCTCCAACGGCAGATAGTGGTAGACGAGGGATGTTGAGCATGGTGCAAACAACACATCTTCAGGTCGACCGCATTGCGGAGCGTGGGACAAGACAACAAGCGGCAAAACGCAGCCGCGGAATGTAATTGCGGAGGTTCGAAGCGAGCTTCCGAAGACCATTCCGTTGGTACATTCTCTCTTGCGGCTATAAGCAACATCCACTCCCATTGAATGTTGACGGATGATGTGAGTGGCTCACCCATCAGTATTTGGAATAGGTTGACACCTGCTGCTGCCTAATATATTAGGCAGCTCGTATCTCCTAAAGGTCTTCATCGTCGGATCAGGCACGCAAAATCGGACACTTGAGCGCCGATTTGGAGCCGTCCAGCGAATACAACTGTCTAAAGAATTAGTCTCTGTGGTGCCTGGTTGTCTTTGCAATGAATGGGAGCATCGATTTCGAAAGGTTTGATAGAGATCACACACGCTGGTTCTCTACAACTTCCGCACCGAAGATTGTTAATATATGGGAGGCTGGACCAGGCCTGTATATCGTCATGTCTTGTCACGGTGGTCCATAGTGGATGGATTCTATTTGTTGCATGCTATTGAGAAAACATCCGTTCGCCCCCATCCCGCAAACACAGCGCGTGGGGCTTCATGTCCAAAGTCAGCGCCAAATGTATCACATCGTCGAGACATACACACTGGTTTACACCTGAGAATGCTACAGCGCTAATTAGCTGTTACCACTATCTGCAATGTTTACCGCTGCAAACGCTTCCCGCCCGGCTTTGTTTGGCCAGTACGTGCTTAGAAGAGGGATCAAATCATCGTGGCAGTTTATTGGCAAAAAGCTTTGTAAAAATGAAGTGTGGTGGAATGACTTCAGATCATAAGTTTACCCATGGGTGATGAGGTCAAAGTTACACAGAAGGGTGATGATGGACACTCGAGTGCGATAATTAATTCTGCGCTCTACAGTGCACACTGGTGGAAGAAACCAACTGTGTGCAATAATGTCGAAGATCCAGTCGAGTTAGCTATACAGATCGTGTGCTGTGAGATCGACAAGGTAAACTGATTCGAGAATGGTTAATAAAATCTAAGACCATTGCATATTAAGGTCAAAATAGTGTTAGCAATATACGAGTCTCATACGATGCCATTTCAATGATTGTACCACAAAAGCTCGAAATGTTACAAGGTTCAAATTCCAGAGTTATATGGCTCAAATTCGAAGATTACAAGTTCAAACTGATATTAGAAATGAAATTCAGCTCATCAGCTGCAAACGCTCGCGCTGATGCGCTGAACATGGATATCAGAGAGGTTCAAACTAATATCACCGCTTCTAAGTCTGGTCTTCGAAACCTCACAATTTTTGCAAAGGGGTCAGCCACTGAGAAGTCATGTATGGGGTTGACACGATGACTTCCGATTACTCTGTCATCTGAAGTTCCAAAATGAAATTCAGCATTTTTGGAGCCTACTCCATTCTCGCAGGCACCGGCGCTGATCAACAAACCATTCATTTTTGTGAAATAAATGTAGGGCAAACCTCATTTCCTTCAGCACCCTTGCTCCAAGAACAAAGAACCTTGGCGAATATAATCTCCGTTAATATCCCTTGGTAGGAGTTCAAAGTAATTTCTAAGAGATGCAGATCTAGGCTTCGACGTGATTGTTATATTGTATCACATTATCCACCACTGGGCCTAATCTTATCCGCAAAAGAAGAAAATGTGTTAGTGCCTACATGCAGTTTTGAACATTACTACAAGCCTATTTGGTTTGTAGGATTTGTAAAATGCACTAACATGCCATCTTCGATCTGACATGCTTAACATGGGCATTTGATTACATTCTAGAAAAATGTAGCCTTCTTCTTCACAAGAGGTTGGAGTGGATGAAAAGTTCCCTAAGAAAACTTGAACTCCCTTATGGTTAACATTTAACAGGAAAGTGAACCATCACCATATATAGCTTTCGGTTCACGGACTCTTAGCTTTCGCTTAACACTCGATATATAGCTCTCCAGGCACGGAAAAGCATCTCAGGAAAACTGACAACATTGCTCCAGGTCTAGGTTGCGGGCGAATAGATTCTAGTGCCAAGACCTTCACTGTGCGCATTTCGTGGGTCAAGCTTGTCGGAATCATTTTGAATGACAGACGAACAAACATCTTCAAAATTAGAAATAATGTTAATTTGTAGAAGGAGAGGTAGAAGGCGGCTGTTGTACCTGAACAGGGTGTGGATCCAATAACAAGTTCAGAGTATTTGCGAGACGAGTAGCCCACCACTGTCAATTTCGGCGCAGAAATGACATTGATTCTTGTTGGACCTTCTTGATCAACTACAAGTAATCTCTCAAGTGCAGGTGTGTCCTCAATGACCATACCATGGTACACATCTTGTGATGTCTTCCTGCCGCACCAGCAACACACATAAATAGTCCGAGAGTCATGGAGGTGATGTGGAAGCTACTCAACCCATTGATCACCTGAAGACGAAGGTACTCGAGTGCAGTACAACCACGGAGCAGGCGTTCCATGTCACTGTTTGGGAGGCGTAGACGGCGAAGAGCTCGAGGTGCTTCAGTCATGGTAGAATAAGAGCGGGCACATCATTAATGGGGATGGCAGTTCTTGAACTTGACGACACGTAGCGTGGGCGCGAGGCAGAGCGCGGACGTTGGCAGCAAGCGCATATGACCATCATTAAAAGTGATGTCTCGCTCGACTGGATGCTAGGGCGGCGGCGATTGGAACAGCTCGATCATAGCTTGGCTCGGTCCTTGCCGTTGGATATGACGGAACTTGCCCCAATCTAAAGGCCTTTTCTGGTCTGGGAGGCTCGTGACCTGAGGATACTTTGGAGAACGATCCAATCTTTGTGCGAGAGAGCCTATTGGTGTAAGAGTCTTCCCAGTAGGGATGTTAGATCGAGGTCATATGAGGCGACTGGAGTTCAATAGGGGGCACACGCGACCTATCACGCTCGGGAAATGACGTGTTATTCACGCAAGCCCCATATTTGATTGGGAGGAGGGAGATGATGACTCTCAACATATCATCGGGGAGGCTGATTGATCTAGGCCTGCTGGAGTCGCTTGCGGGTTCTAGCTCGCCCCGCCTCCGCTTGTTGGCAGCCCCGTTCTCCACCTCCGGAGTCTCCTTGTCAGGACGGCTCTTTCTGATAGAAATGGGAGTACAGGGAATATTTAGTTAAACAGGGCAATAGAAAAGTGTATTGGTAACTAGAAGTTATTAGGTAGGAATATAGTAAGAAAAGGGAATAACAATTGGTTGCTTAAATACTACACAATTCATTTGACATTGCTGGGTAAGTCAACCAATGCAGATAGTTGAAAAGAAAACTTACTTCGAACAAAGTCTGGACAGATGATTTTGTCGGGGAAGTTAGCATATATCTCATGACCAGGCCCTTTTATGTGCAGTGCAATTTTAGTGCCAGCTTTCAGTACATAAAACTTTGCAATTTCTTTCCAAAAGCCAGTGCCAAAATAGGAGTCACCACGTTCATCAAGTCTTACAGTAGCAACGATTGTAAATCCATGGTTTGTGTGCAGTATGACATCCGTGGAGCCTTCATCTATGTAAAGGGAAAAATTGTGCACTACATAATCTGTTGCATAGCAAGGGATGTTCTGCAGAAAATGGTAGGATTGTTAAAGAAAATATGGTAACATGCAAATATGGGCCCAAATTGAAAGAACTGTACACAGTTGAAATCGAAGGACAAAAATCTATAATTAAACAGATAGGGTAAACATGATGTCATGGAAATATGAGAGTAATCGAAAGAACAATACATCATTAATTTGCCTAATATAGAAAGAAGAGGGGAAAATCCCCTTTGATGTATATGGTGCATGTGGCACCTTTTATCCAAATGTAGCAATATTTAGAATATGTTCAGGAAAGTAGGCCATGCCAACCGATTTAGGGTGAGATTGAACATACGCGCGCCGTCCTCAAGTTATCTGGTACGGTGAGATGGAATCTCTGGCGGAGGTCGCAAAGTCCTGAAGTGTCAGCGCACTGTACATTATATGAATGAAAGAAAACCCTCAAATCAGCTCGAATAAAAATGAATTCACGGATTTTCCTGCTGGGTGATTAAAGGAGGCAGATGAACTGGATAAGAGATGAGATAATATCTCTTAAATTAGTTACCTTGTCGTCCATGAGAAAGAACCCTCAGTACGCAGATTCCCAACTGAGCGGAGCTGGGTCGACCGCGAGAGCACGTCGAGAAATATTCGATGGCGATAGGCAGCGGCAAGTGGAAGTGGCGAAATGCGGTGGGCTTTGCCGGCAACCTGGCGGCGGCGGCATGAGTCGAGCTAAGTGTTTACCTCCGCGATAGGCGGTGCCATGGCATAGATGCGGAGGAGCTTGTGCAGGTGTGAACGGGAAACGTACCAGGGGGAGGAGGGCGGGGTGAGGGTTTTTGTGACGTGGGAATGGTAGAAGGTATACCCAATAGTTTCTTTAGGGTATCCTATGAAGACGCATTTTTCCGACTTGGGTTCGAGCTTTTCAGGTTGAAGTTTCTTGACATAAGCATCGCATCCCCAAATTTTTAGAAACGACAGCTTAGGTTTCTTCCCAAACCATAATTCATATGGTGTCGTCTCAACGGATTTCGACGGAGCCCTATTTAAAGTGAATGCGGCAGTCTCTAAAGCATAGCCCCAAAAAGATAGCGGTAAATCGGTAAGAGACATCATAGATCGCACCATATCTAATAGAGTGCGATTACGACGTTCGGACACACCATTACGCTGAGGTGTTCCAGGCGGCGTGAGTTGTGAAACTATTCCACATTTTCTTAAGTGTGTGCCAAATTCGTGACTCAAGTATTCTCCTCCACGATCTGATCGTAGAAACTTGATTTTCCTGTCACGTTGATTCTCAACTTCACTCTGAAATTCCTTGAACTTTTCAAAGGTTTCAGACTTGTGTTTCATTAAGTAGACATACCCATATCTACTCAAGTCATCAGTGAGGGTGAGAACATAACGATAGCCACCGCGAGCCTCAACACTCATTGGACCGCACACATCAGTATGTATGATTTCTAATAAGTTGGTTGCTCGCTCCATTGTTCCTGAGAACGGAGTCTTGGTCATTTTACCCATGAGGCATGGTTCGCACGTGTCAAATGATTCGTAATCAAGAGACTCTAAAAGTCCATCTGCATGGAGCTTCTTCATGCGTTTGACACCTATGTGACCAAGGCGGCAGTGCCACAAGTATGTGGGACTATCATTATCAACCTTACATCTTTTGGTATTCACACTATGAATATGTGTAGCATTACGCTCGAGATTCATTAAGAATAAACCATTCACCATCGGAGCATGACCATAAAACATATCTCTCATATAAATAGAACAACCCATTATTCTCGGATTTAAATGAGTAGCCATCTCGAATTAAACGAGATCCTAATACAATGTTCATGCTCAAAGCTGGCACTAAATAACAATTATTGAGGTTTAAAACTAATCCCGTAGGTAAATGTAGAGGTAGCGTGCCGACGGCGATCACATCGACCTTGGAACCATTCCCGACGCGCATCGTCACCTCGTCCTTCGCCAGTCTCCGCTTATTCCGCAGCTCCTGCTTTGAGTTACAAAAGTGAGCAACCGCACCGGTATCAAATACCCAAGAGCTACTATGAGTACTGGTAAGGTACACATCAATTACATGTATATCACATATACCTTTCGTGATGCCGGCCTTCTTGTCCGCTAAGTATTTGGGGCAGTTCCACTTCCAGTGACCACTTCCCTTGCAATAAAAGCACTCAGTCTCGGGCTTGGGTCCATTCTTTGGCTTCTTCCCGGCAGCTTGCTTACCGGGCGCGGCAACTCCCTTGCCGTCCTTCTTGAAGTTCTTCTTACCCTTGCCTTTCTTGAACTTAGTGGTTTTATTCACCATCAACACTTGATGTTCCTTTTTGACTTCTACGTCTGCTGATTTCAGCATTGCAAATACTTCAGGAATGGTCTTTTCCATCCCCTGCATATTGAAGTTCATCACAAAGCTCTTGTAGCTCGGTGGAAGCGACTGAAGGATTCTGTCAATGACCGCGTCATCTGGGAGATTAACTCCCAGCTGAGTCAAGCGGTTATGTAACCCAGACATAGTGAGTATGTACTCACTGACAGAACTGTTTTCCTCCATCTTACAGCAGAAGAACTTGTCGGAGACTTCATATCTCTCAACCCGGGCATGAGCTTGAAAAACCATTTTCAGCTCTTCGAACATCTCATATGCTCCGTGTTTCTCAAAACGCTTTTGGAGCCCCGGTTCTAAGCTGTAAAGCATGCCACACTGAACGAGGGAGTAGTCATCGGTACGTGTCTGCCAAGCGTTCATAACGTCTTGTTCTGCAGGGAGAGTAGGTGCTTCACCTAGCGGTGCTTGTAGGACATAATATTTCTTGGCAGCTATGAGGATGATCCTCAGGTTCCGGACCCAGTCCATATAGTTGCTAGCATCGTCTTTCAGCTTGGTTTTCTCTAGGAACGCGTTGAAGTTGAGGACAACGTTGGCCATTTGATCTACAATACATGTTGTAAAGATTTTAGACTAAGTTCATGATAATTAAGTTCATCTAATCAAATTATTCAATGAACTCCCACTCAGATAGACATCCCTCTAGTCATCTAAGTATAACATGATCCGAGTTAACTAGGCCGTGTCCGATCATCACGTGAGACGGACTAGTCAACATCGGTGAACATCTTCATGTTGATCGTATCTTCTATATGACTCATGCTCGACCTTTCGGTCTTCTATGTTCCGAGGCCATGTCTGTACATGCTAGGCTCGTCAAGTCAACTTAAGTGTTTGCATGTGTAAATCTGTCTTACACCTATTGTATGTGAACGTTGGAATCTATCACACCCGATCATCATGTGGTGCTTCGAAACAATGAACTGTCGCAACGGTGCACAGTTAGGGGGAACACTTTCTTGAAATTATTATGAGGGATCATCTTATTTACTACCGGCAAAAACATGATAAACATCACATGCTATCAAATAATAGTGACATGATATGGCCAGTATCATATAGCTTCCTTTGATCTCCATCTTGGGGCTCCATGATCATCTTGTCACCGGCATGACACCATGATCTCCATCATCATGATCTCCATCATCGTGTCTCCATGAAGTTGCTCGCCAACTATTACTTCTACTACTATGGCTAACACGTTTAGAAATAAAGTAAAGTAATTTACATGGCGTTTCTCAATGACATGCAGGTCATACAAAAATAAAGACAACTCCTATGGCTCCTGCCGGTTGTCATACTCATCGACATGCAAGTCGTGATTCCTATTACAAGAACATGATCTCATACATCACATATATATCATTCATCATTCATCACAACTTTCGCCATATCACATCACAGAACACTTGCTGCAAAAACAAGTTAGACATCCTCTAATTGTTGTTGCAAGTTTTACGTGGCTGCAAGAGGGTTCTAGCAAGAATGTTTTCTTACCTATGTTAAAGCCACAACGTGATTTGTCAACTTCTATTTACCCTTCATAAGGACCCTTTTCGTCGAATCCGCTCCAACTAAAGTGGGAGAGACAGACACCCGCCAGCCACCTTATGCAACTAGTGCATGTTAGTCGGTGGAACCGGTCTCACGTAAGCATACGTGTAAGGTTGGTCCGGGCCGCTTCATCCCACAATATTGCTGAAGCAAAATAAGACTAGTAGTGGCAAGAAAGTTGACAACATCTACGCCCACAACAAATTGTGTTCTACTCGTGCAAAGAGAACTACGCATAGACCTAGCTCATGATGCCACTTTAGGGGAACGTTGCAGAAAACAAAAAAAATTCCTATGTTTTCACCAAGATCCATTTATGAGTTCATCTAGCAATGAGTGATCGGATGCATCTACATACCTTTGTAGATTGCGAGCGGAAGCGTTCAAAGAACAGGGATGAGGGAGTCGTACTCGTCGTGATCCAAATCACCGGAGATCCTAGCGCCGAACGGACGGCACCTCCGCGTTCAATACACGTACGGTCAGTGTTACGTCTCCTCCTGCTTGATCTAGCAAGGGGGAAGGAGAAGTTGATGAAGATCCAGCAGCATGACGGCGTGGTGGTGGATGCAGCAGTCACCGCAGCAGGGCTTCGCCGTTCTTCTGCGAGAGGGAGAGGTGTAGCAGGGGAGAGGGAGGTGCCAAGACTTCAGGGTGCGGCTGCCCTCCCTCCCCCCCTTTATATAGGCCCCCTAGGGGGGTGCGCCGGCCCTAGGAGATGGGATCTCCTAGGGGGGGCGGCGGCCAAGGGGAGGAGTGCCCCCCAAGGCAAGTGGAGGCGCCCCCTCCCCTAGGGATCCCAATCCTAGGCGCATGGGGGGCCCAAGGGGGGCGCACCAGCCCACTATGGGCTGGTTCCCTCCCCACTTCAGCCCATGGGGCCCTCCGGGATGGGTGGCCCCACCCGGTGGACCCCCGGGACCCTTCCGATGGTCCCGGTACAATACCGTTGACCCCCGAAACTCTCCCGATGGCCGAAACTGCACTTCCTATATATATTATTCACCTCTGGACCATTCCGGAACTCTTCGTGACGTCCGGGATCTCATCCGAGACTTCGAACATCTTTTCGATTACGACATACTCATATCCATACAACCCTAGCGTCACCGAACCTTAAGTGTGTAGACCCTACGGGTTCGGGAGACATGTAGACATGACGGAGACGACTCTCCGGTCAATAACCAACAGCGGGATCTGGATACCCATGTTGGCTCCCACATGCTCCTCGATGATCTCATCGGATGAACCACGATGTCGAGGATTCAAGCAACCCCGTATACAATTCCCTTTGTCAATCGGTACATTACTTGCCCGAGATTCGATCGTCGGTATCCCAATACCTTGTTCAATCTCGTTACCGGCAAGTCACTTTACTCGTACCGTAATGCATGATCCCGTGACCAGACACTTGGTCACTTTGAGCTCATTATGATGATGCATTACTGAGTGGGCCCAGAGATACCTCTCCGTCACACGGAGTGACAAATCCCAGTCTTGATCCGTGACAACCCAACAGACACTTTCAGAGATACCCGTAGTATACCTTTATAGCCACCCAGTTACGTTGTGACGTTTGGTACACCCAAAGCACTCCTATGGTATCCGGGAGTTACACGATCTCATGGTCTAAGGAAAAGACACTTGACATTGGAAAAAATCTAGCAAACGAACTATACGATCTTGTGCTATGTTTAGGATTGGGTCTTGTCCATCACATCATTCTCCTAATGATGTGATCCCGTTATCAATGACATCCAATGTCCATAGTCAGGAAACCATGACTATCTGTTGATCAACGAGCTAGTCAACTAGAGGCTTACTAGGGACATGTTGGTGTCTATGTATTCACACATGTATTACGATTTCCGGATAACACAATTGTAGCATGAATAAAAGACAATTATCATGAACTAACAACTTGGTTCTGAACTAACAACTGCATCAGGGTATTCTGCTGCTGGATCAACTGAGTGAGCTCCGGTGGAAAGGTAAACCCGGGGTCACGTCTCGGAGGCATCTGAGGGTTTTAGAGGGAAGAGGAATAGAATAGAATGAGGTCTAGTGAGAAAACACTACCCATATGCACATGAGACAAACACAATCACATCACTCAATCAATCAAAAGTGCTTGGACTATACTATATAGATGGTGGAATGCTACTACTGATATGGTGGCCGACTAGAAATATTGATCGGTCGAAGACTCCATGATATCTGCTCCAGCTTCATCAACATAGTCATCATCGCTATCGTCGGGGTCCGAGTCGGTGTCGTCGATGATGATGTAGTCTTCAGAACAAATCTCCTTGGGTTCACGTCTTCTCCTGGCGCGGGGTCTTCCATGAATACTCCCAGCTTCCTTGTCAGGTCGTGATTCTACTCCACTAGTACGACGATTTCCTCCTCATAATCTTCACGAGTAGCCTTGAGTTCTTCCTCCAGCTCCGTGATCCTTGTCATTGCCTTCTTCAGATCTTTCGTACCTGCGCACATCTGATTCTCCTGGCGGCGAATATGCTGGTTTAACTCCTGGATGAAAGCTGCAATGGATCTATCCTTCTTGGTGCTGATCATCTCCCATTTCTCATCTCGGCGCCCACAAATCTGGTAGATAGTATCCTTAAGCTCCTTATGGTAAACTTCTCCAATGCATCCCATGGTGATGTGGGCTGCCATACTCTTTCCTAGACTCCAGGTTGGTGCATCAAAGGAAAACTCTATGGGCTTAGTGACTGGCGTAAATGTCCTTCCTGGAACTTGAACTTGAATCATCCAGTGCTCCTCTTCTGGTAAAGTGGCGTTTTAAGTCTCGGTGAAGCTCGGCATTCCAATGTTTAGGTACTTAGTGGCTTCCTTCAAGTGTCATCCAAAAGGTGCTTCTTCATCCGGTTGTGCAAACTTGTTCCTTGCGTTCGCCATCCTAAAGAGTAGAAAATGGAGAGGAGTCAGAAATGAGGAGAGAGTAGTGATCTAGGGCTTTAGCTTAGTGGTCATGTCCTACAGTCAGCGTGTGCTCTGATACCATCTTGTAGCGACCAGACCTCAAACAGTCTGATCTCTGTGCATCAGTGTCATCCCTGGATCGGTAATGCTGACACGCACAGTACTTGAGGATTTATAACAGAGTAGCAATCACACACTTATTACATCGAATGTCTCAAAAGAGAACTTATTACAATAAATATGGCTTAAGGCCATCTAATACGATAACAGCGGAAGGCTTGGAAGATAAAATGAGTCCATCAACTCCAATGGTATCACTGAGTGAAAGACCACGACCTAAGGCACCATACTCGTCATCTGAAAAGTCTGCAACATGAATACGTTGCAGCCCGAAAACGGGTCAGCACATGGAATATGCTGGCAATGTAACACAAGAGAGTAATGAACAATGTAAAGCTATCACTACATGCATATATGGCTGGTGGAGGCTGTATGGTTAATAGGTTTTGCGAAAAGCCAATTTTTCCCTACTGCAAAGGAATATATTTTATTTAACTACAAAGTTGGTTGAAAAACATTGAGAATGGTAAACCCCATCTCAATCCCAATTAAAAGTAATTAATAACCCAATCAAATTATATTTAAGAGTGATGAGATCCACATGATAATCCAAGAACTAGATACTCAAGATGTCCATAACCGGGGACACGGCTAACCATGATTAGTTTGTACACTCTGCAGAGGTTTGTGCACTTTTCCCCACAAGACTCGATCTCCTCCGTTGGATTTCTCGCACTACATAATGGTTTGAGAAATGGATGACCGAGACACAGTCTTTCCGAAGAGGTCCCCTTAACCGATAGATAGGCCGGTACACCTACAATCCCCTACATCTGCTAGCCCATCATGGAAAGGTTTCCCACAACTTACTCAACTATGCCAGAGCCCATAATGGCATGTGGCTACACACGGAAGTTTCCATCATGAATAATCTTATGATCCCTTTGAGCCTGGGTGGCAGTCCATAGGAGAATCACACGGTACCCCTGGATTTCCAAAAATACAGGCAATCACTGGGTTACCCAGGTGCCTCAATCCACCCAGATGTGTATTATAGTTGCCACCTTAAGTTAACCATTAATTATCAACTCACATCGGTCATAGATACTCTCAAACCCAATCCACGTCTACGAGCATAGCATGGCAATATAAGCATAACGTAGAAATAACTCCCAAGGGTTTGGTAATAAACAGGTGAATAGGTTCTACCTCATCTACTTCCCAACCCACAATTTATTCAAATCCTAACCATGCGAGTGTTTGTGGATTGATCTAATGCAATAAAACTAGGTAGTAAAGAGGTATGATCAAAGTGTTACTTGCCTTGCTGATGATCCGTGAAACCTAGAGACTCGTAGTAGCACGCTTCGCACTCCGGATACTCTATCGCAATCAAACAAGCATACAATAAGTAATCAAGCAAGGGACACGGGTAAAACTCAAATAAGATGATCTAACCAGAAAGTTCAACTTAAGAACTCTGGTTTGCAAAAAGAATCAAATCAAATGAAGCAACGAAACTCAAACAGCGAAAGAAATAAGCTCCGATTACTAATCTGGACTAAAGTCAAATTTTACAGTAGCAAAAACTAGTTTAAGTTGGTTAAACAGAAAGAGGGCTTCGAGACGAAATTCTAGGCGCTTGAATCGCCTGGTTCCGATAAACGAGCGAAAAGATAAACTAAAACAAAAATCGGATCAGAAATCGCGATCGAAAATAATCGCGAAAAATCCGAGAAAAAGAAAACCCGACGAACAGGCTAACGAACGAACATTCGCTATCTGCGGCTAAACGGTGAAAACTATTCATTAAAATGAACGTCCGCTAAATAACTAAACTGAAAAATCCGATCTAAAAAAATAAAATAAAAACAGAATCTAGGGTTTCCAAAAAACCGATCGGTTTTCTCACGAAAACCGGGGCGGCGGCGGCTACCTCCGGCGGAACGGCGGCGGCGGCGGGTGGCTCCGGTGAGGTAGGGCGGCGGTGGCTGCTGCGGCGGCGGCGGGCTTGATGGGCCACGGGGCTTCGGCCGGCGCGGCTTATAAAGCCTCCCCCCCCCGGGCGGAGTCCCGCTCGGGTACGGCCCGGAGTCGGTTCTCTGTTTTTTTAATTATTCCGCATAGAAAAACCAACAAAAGAAATACTAAACGGACTCCAAAAATCCTGAAATAAATTTTCCCCGTCCTCTAAAAATCTACCGGACAAGGTGAACATTTATTTGGGACTCTAATGCAATTTTTAGAAACGCATATTTCTCCTAATTCAAATAAAATAGCAATAAAACTCCGAATAAAAATCTTCTTTGATTTTAATATTAAATCTCCAATATTTCTTTATTTTGAGGAAGTCATTTTATCCTCTCTCTTTTATTTTTATAAAAGAAATATTCGAAGATAAACTAATAAAATCAAACGATCCTCTTTTCAAAATTCGAGAAAAACCCAAATATGAAAACAACGAAATCCCCAACTCTCTCCATAGGTCCTTGAGTTGCGTAAAATTTCTAGGATCAAGCAAAATGCAATAAAATATGATATGCAATGATGATCTAATGTATAACATTCCAAATTGAAAATTTGGGATGTTACACCTTCTTTGTTTGAGGTAAACTTAAAACAAAGTCCATAGATATATCCTCCCAAGGAACACTAGGTACAGGCAAAGGCATATATAAAACATGAGGATTGAGTCGTGACTTAGCTTTTTGACATGTAGTGCAGCGAGCAACAAAACTCTCAACATCCCGTCTCATCTTTGGCCAAAAGAAATGTGTAGCAAGTATATCCTCCGTCTTCTTGATGCCAAAGTGTCCCATTAATCCTCCTCCATGTGCCTCCTGCAACAACAAAAGACGAACGGAGCTAGCTGGAATGCATAGCTTGTTAGCGCGAAACACAAATCCATCGTTAAGAACGAACTTGTTCCAAGTTCTCCCTTCCTTACAATTCTACAATACATCTTTAAATTCAGCATCATGCACATATTGGTCTTTGATAGTCTCCAAACCAAATATTTTAAAGTCAAGTTGTGAAAGCATAGTATAACGACGAGACAATGCATCAGCAATAACATTTTCTTTACCCTTCTTGTGTTTAATGACATAAGGGAAAGTCTCAATGAATTCAACCCATTTAGCATGTCCATGGTTCAGTTTTGCTTGACTTTTAATGCGTTTCAAAGATTCATGATCAGAATGTATAACAAATTCCTTGGGCCATAAATAATGTTGCCATGTTTCTAAGGTCCAAACAAGAGCATATAATTCTTTATCATAACTAGAATAGTTCAGACTAGGCCCACTCAATTTTTCAGAAAAGTATGCAACAGGTTTTCCATCTTGTAATAACACACCTCCTAATCCAATTCCACTAGCATCACATTCAAGCTCAAAAGTCTTATTAAAATCAGGAAGTTGGAGTAAAGGAGCATGTGTTCAACTTATATTTTAATACCGTGAAGGCTTCTTCATGTGCGGTACCCCAAACAAAAGGCACATCCTTCTTTATAAGCTCATTGAGAGGTGCAGCAATGGTGCTGAAATCTCTCAAAAAACGCCTAAAGAAACCAGCGAGGCCAAGGAAACTCCTCATTTGTGTGACCGTTTTGGGTTGCGTCCAACTCTCAATAGCTTCAATCTTTGCTTTATCAACTTCAATTCCCTGTGGAGTAACAACATAGCCAAGAAAAGATACTCGGTCGGTGCAAAAGGTGCACTTTCCAAGGTTACCAAACAAACTTGCATCACGTAGAGCAATAAAAACAGCAGGTAAATGTTCCAAATGTACCTCCAAAGATTTTCTATAAATCAATATGTCATCAAAGTAAACTACCACAAATCATCCAATGAAAGCACGTAAAACTTCGTTCATTAATCTCATGAAAGTACTAGGTGCATTAGTTAACCCAAAAGGCATGACGAACCACTCATATAATCCAAACATTGTTTTAAATGTTGTTTTCCATTCATCTCCCAATTTCATACGAATTTGATGGTATCCACTACGCAAATCAACTTTGGAGAATATTGCAGAGCCACTCAATTCATCAAGCATATCATCTAGCCTAGGCATAGGATGACGATAATGAATAGTAATATTATTGATGTCTCTACAATCAACGCACATACGCGACGTACCATCCTTTTTCGGCACTAAAATGATAGGAACAACAAAAGGACTAAAGGATTCGCGTATATAACCTTTGTCGAGCAGTTCTTGTAGTTGACGCATAATCTACTTTGTCTCCTCTAGATTGGTACGGTATGGTGCACGGTTGGGTAATGATGTACCGGGAATTAAGTCAATTGGATGCTCAATCCCTCGAATAGGTGGTAATCCTGGTGGCATGTCTTGTGGAAAGACGTCAGCAAACTCCTGCAAAATGTTAGTGACAGCAGGAGGCAAAGAGGAAGGCACATCCTTGAATGAAAATAATGCCTCTTTGCAAACAAAAGCATAGCAAACAGATTTGCTAAAATCTAGATCATCAATATTAGATTTGGTGGCGAGTAAGCATGCACTTTTCAATTTAATTTCAGAAACAACACTAGATGGTTTATTATTAGGCTTCATTTGTTTCTCAAATTCTATTGCCACAATCTGATTTTCACTCTTATTTTTCTCCTATTTTGCTTTATTAGCTCTTTTAATATCATCTTTCAAAATGGAATTAGGAGTCATAGGAAGCAAAGTAATATTTTTATCCTTATGAACAAGAGTATAATGATTGTTTCTACCATGGTGTACAGCATTTTTTATCATTTTGCCATGATCTACCAAGTAATAAGGAACATGCTTGCATAGGTACCACATCACAATCAACATAATCAGCATATGTAGAGATACTAAAATGCAAATGAATAGTATGTGTTACCTTAACCCTGCCGCTGCTGTTGAACCATTGGATGTAGTAAGGATGTGGATGTGGTCTTGTGGTGAAAGATAGCTTCTCCACCATCTATGATGACGCGAACAGAACGTTCCTTCACAACTCCCTTTGTATGGAACAAATTATGCCTCTGATGTTGCTCAGCTTGTGTGACATGCACACTCAAAACACATTGAGCAACTAAACATTCATACCTATCAGCATCTTCAGGAGACATGTATTGCGTCTCATGATCAGAATCATCTCCACTGTGTTCTTCACGTGTAATAAGAGCCAAAGTATCCCCATCATAGTCACTAGCGGACTCATACCCACCATCCTCAGTAACTATCATCACACGCTAAGATTTGCATTCTCTCACAAAATGTCCTCTTCCCTTACAACGATCACAAATAATATCACTTGTGTGACCCGTTGATGCCGTGGAAGAAGAAGAGCTCTGCGCAGGCCCAGCAGGTGTGCTCTTGGCAGATAGTGGTGGTTGTGCCTGCTTTCTTGTATCACGGCTGGAGGTGGCACCTGATGGAGGTGCTGGAGTGGAAGTAGAGGATGCACGTGGTGTCCATGATGAAGATCGACCTGCAGAAAAGTTAGTTCGCGCCAATGCCTGTCGATCCTGCACTTCACGTTCAGCTTTACAAGCAAGATGGAATAAACGAGTGATATTAGTATACTCCTTATACTCTAGAATGGTATGAATCTCTCTATTTAATCCACCCATAAAACGTGCAAGCATAGCTTCATTCTCCTCAACAATACCACATCTAATCATGCCAGGTTTGTAATTCCTGATAATATTCTTCTACAGAAGTTTTTCCTTGTCTTAAACGCTGCAATTTTTGAAGTAATTCATGTTGATAATAAGGTGGAACCCAACGAGTACGCATAGCAGCTTCCAAAGTAGCCCAAGTAGCTGGAATGGGATATAATCTACAATGTTCAGACCACCAAACACATGCAAAACTAGTGAAAGCACAAACAGCAACAGGGACACGTCTCTCCTCAGGATATTGTAAACATGAAAAACGTTGTTCAGTTTCTAACTCCCAAGTAAGATATATATCAGGAACATCTCTACCCTCAGATGGTGGAATATCCAATTTCAGTTTAGGAAGATGGTCATGATCTCGTACCTCAGGTGGTGGTGCAGCCCTACCGTTGCGATGATATGCATGAGGACGACCTGGTGGTGGTGCTGGTGGTTGCACGTAGTTCTGATTTTGATCAACCTCATCCTCGTAATGGTCCTCCACCTCTCCAGTAGCAGCAGGAGCTATAGAAGCACCAACAGTAGGTACAACAGCACCAGAAGTTTGACCAGGCTCAATAGGAACGCGATGTGCTCGTTCCACTTGATTTGGAAGACGATGTTGTTGTTGTTGTAGAGGTGCGGCAGGTGCAGCCGGCGGTGGAAGATGCGCGAGCAATTCATTAAACTTGTTATTGAGCTTTGTTTCGAACGCCTTCTCAATGCCATCTATCTTCTCCATGGCCTCCTCAAATCTATTTAGAACATCTTCCACCTGTCCACTCATCATTTATTGAAACTTATCATGTAACTCTTTGTTTGTCATGTTCTCCCAGTCAGTCTCATCAGCTTGTGATCCTGCCATGGTTAGCAGCAATAGAAACACACAAGAATATGATCCTACAGACTACTAGGAAGTGGTGGTGATGGTGTGGTGGACAGTCACAAATCCGTCAAGCGGATCTCAAATTCTTACCAATTCTTACCAAGCAGCAGGTGGTGATCAGCAACCGTTGTAGACAAAACTCTCAAAGCTTGGATAGAGTGATTACCTGGGAGAGTCCAATGCACAACGTAGATGTATGTGGAGCTGGGGAGGCTTATAATATGGTAGCAAAAAGGGTCAGCAATAATCAATTCAGAGATGCAAAGTTGAATAAACGCTCAATGGCGGTACTGTGTTGGTCCTAGGCTAGACCGTGCTAGAGACGCGAGCCTAGAAGACTAACAAAATCACAACGTTGCACGTAAACAAGGAAAAAGCACACTCAGGAACTTTTTTTCGCTCTGTTTTTTTTCGCTCCTCTTTTTTTTTGTGAAAAATCACTATAATGGCGAGTGTCTCAAAACTCTTCCCTCGTCAAACTGATAGGATGGGCACGAAATTTTTTTGACTTTTTCGGAAATCAGGGCAGTGACGACGAAAAAGTGCGACAAAAAATCACTATGATGGTACGTGGCTCAAAAGACTCAGAAAAGCCTAAAAATAGGATAGGGAAAAAATTGCCTGCGAAAATTTTGGCCTAAAAACTGCCCGGGGGTCTCCAGACTCTTCTTTTTTTTATTGTTTATTCTGAAACCTACTCAGGCAAGGAAACACAAAACGGAAATTAGATGGATCTCGAAAACAAACCTAATATGAAAGGAACTCGGATTGGTGGTGGATATATGGTGGTAGGATATGGCAGCGGTGGTTGTATATGGATATAGATTGGTGGTGGTATATGGATATGGATTGGTGGTGGTATATGGATACGGATTGGTGGTGGTATATGGATAGGATTGGTGATGGTATATGGAGATGGATTGGTGGCGGATAAGCGGTGGTGGTAGATGGTAGGGGCGATGATGATGGTGCGGCGGCGGCGTGACAACTTATGACCAGAACTCGAAACTCTAAAAGACTAGACTCTAAGACCAGCAACTAGACACAATGATGCAACCGCAAATTCAACAAAGCAAAATACTGAAAAGACTATGCAAAGGCTCAGACTGGTTCGGATATGATGAACTAACCCTAAAATTTTTTTTGGCTTTTTCGTGGACTGTAGGTATGAAGAATAGACTCGATCTAAACTACGAAAAACTGTAAAATCTCACCGAGCAACCCGGAAAACTGATACCACTGATAGAGGCAAAGGTGTCCCGTCTTTCGATGAGATGGTGGCTATCGTTTTGGAGGAAGTCGACTTTGATGATCCGACTACGAACGTGCGAGGACATCGCGCCTTAGTAATCGCTAATCCAACTCTGAGAGATTATTGACCACGCCGGAGCACGATCAACCTGACCACGAAGGTTTGTTTCCTGCAGGCAAACAAAGAACAAGCACGAAACTGATATTGCAATCTAGATATTGCGAATATAAGATGAAAGCTTTATTGATCAAGGTGGGATTCTGTGACGCCTTTGTCTGGTCGTTGAACACAAACAAAGTACGCGAAGTTGCGGCTATGGCAAACTTTAATCTAAACAAAACCCAAAGTCTAAACGACACCCTAAGGGTTGTATATATGGAGGAAGAGGGAGGGTTTCGTGGCCCTTGGAGAAGGGGTCTGAAACCAACCCTAACTCTTGTTTTCCCACATATACGGACTCTAAAAACAGCCTATACTTAAGTATTTCGAAAATACATGGGCCTGGCCCAATAATAAGGTGACACAGCACCTAGAATAGCCACGAAATTTATGAAGTGGCATCTTGTATATTTCGTCCAAGGCTTCATGCACTCCTTATGGTGGCTTCAAAGTCCTGAAATCATCACTTGTAACTCCGTTCTTGATCCCCTTGTGCATGCCATCATCTCCATGCTTGAACTTGCTCCAAGGTTCATCTTTCTTGTCCAAACTAGGCCCTTAATTTGTAAGCAAAACAAATGTGTCCAATTTAGGCAGCATCATATTCTCATGAACATTAGAATCATTACCAAGAAACGAAAGTACCTGATAATTCAATTGGCATGCACGAGCTCTAGTAATTGGTCCAGTATGTATAGCAGCAGGGGTTGTGTGTGTAACAATGGTATTGATGTCCTCATCAGCCACTGTACCAGAAGAGGAGCGATGGATGATTCGAGTTCAAGTTCCAGGAAGGACATTTACGCCAGTTACAGAGCCCATAGAATTTTCCTTTGATGCACCAACCTGGAGTCTAGGAAAGAGTATGGCAGCCCACATTGCCATAGGACGCATCGGTGAAGTTTACCACAAGGAGCTTAAGGACACTATCTACCAGATATGTGGGCGCCGAGATGAGCAATGGGAGATGATCAGCACCAGGAAGGACAGGTCCATTGCAGCATTCATCCAGGAATTAAACCATCACAATCGTTGCCAGGAGAACCAGATGTGCGCAAGCATGATAGATTTGAAGAAGGCGATGACTAGGACCATAGAGCTAGAAGAGGAGCTTAAGTCTACACGCGATGGATATGAGGAGGAAATGATGATATTTGTGGAGAAGAATGACGACATGACAAGGAAGCTAGGAGTTTTCATGGGAGACCCCGGGCCAGGAGGAGAAGACAACGAACCTAAGGAGATTCGTTCTGAAGACTACATCATCATCGACGACACTGACTCCGACCCTGATAGTAGTGATGATGACTATGAAGACGAAACTGGAGAGGATATCATGGAGTCATCCACCGATCAAAATTTCTAGTAAACCACCATATGATTAGTAGTATTCCCCCATGTATATAGAATAGTCCGAGCACTGTAACGATAGTCAGATCGATTGTATGCCCTTGCTTGATTGATTGAGTGATATGATATGATTGTGTTTGTCTCATGTGCATATGGGTAGTGCTTTCTCCTTAGACCTCATTCTATTCTAATCTCTCCCCTCTAAACCCATCAGATGCCTCCGAGACGTGACCCCGGATTTTCCTTCCCACCGGAGCTCACTTAATTGATCCAGCAGCAGAATACACTGATGCAGTTGCTAGTCCAGAACCAAGGCAACAACAACAACAACAACAACAACAACCCTCCACCACCACCACCAGTTGACAACTTAGCCCGCTTTCTAAGGTTACAGCTGCTGGTGTTTTCCAGTAGCACCGAGCCCATAGTTGCGGATGACTGGTTATGCAAGATTGGAAGGGAGTTGACCACCGCAGGTTGCACTGATGCTGAGAAGGTGCATTTTGCTGCACATCAATTGGATGGACCAGCAGCATCATGGTGGGAGAATTACACAGCCACTTTCCCCATAGCCAATATCACCTAGGATCAGTTTCAGCAAGCATTCTGCACAGCCCATGTCTCAACTAGAGCTATGAGCATGAAGAAGCGTGAGTTTCGCAACTTGCACCAGGGAAATTGTACAGTGGCTCAGTACGTAGATGAGTTCAGTAAGCTATCCCGTTATGCCCCTGATGATGTGGCCACAGATGCCACGAAGCGGGAGAAGTTTATTGAAGGGCTAAATGATGAGATGAGCATGCAGTTGATGGTGGTAACATTTAACAACTACCAGGAGTTGGTAGATAAGGCTCTTATGATTGAAGGGAAGCAGCGACAGATTGAGAGCCGCAAGAGGAAGTATGGACAAGGAAGGTACAACTCAGGAACTCAGCAGAAGCCTCGTTTCACCCCGAACTCGGGAGGATTGACCCATAACCATGGAGGCCATACTCACAATGGAGGGAGTTCCCATAACCACAATGGCCCCAAGAATGGGAATGGGAATGGAGCAGGCAAAAATCAGAACCGCTCCACTCCAACCACACCCGCCAAGAAGGACCTAAGTCACGTTACTTGTTTCAAGTGCGGGAAGACTGGACACTATGCCACTGAGTGCCTTGAAGCGAAGAATGGGAATGGCAATGGAAGCTCTGGGAAGAAGCCCAACCCTTTCAATAGGGGACAAGTGAACCACGTGAACATGGAGGAGGTTGAAGAGCAGCCTGATGTAGTTATCAGTAAGTTTTTGGTTAAGTCATTTACTGCAATAGTTCTTTTTGATACTGGTGCATCGCACTCATACATATCAAGGGGATTCACGGATAAGTATAAGTTTCCCACTGAAGTACTTAGGACACCTATGTTAGTAAGCTCACCAGGAGTGGAGTATATGGCAAGTCAAGGATGTTTTCAGATGCCATTGACCATTGGAAGCCATGTTTTTCCCTCAGACCTGGTTATTTTGGAGTCACAAGGATTGGATGTAATACTAGGCATGGATTGGCTATGATGTATGGAGGAAACACCGATTGCGCCGGTAAGTCGATTTTACTCACTACCTTGGAGGGGGGAAAGGTTCAAGTATGTATCCCGGCATGCGCCGAGGAGGACCCAAGTAAATTCTCTCACGGGAGTTGTTCAGGAGAAAGTGCCTGTTGTGAAGGATTACCCAGATGTATTTCCAGAGGAGTTACCAGGCATGCCGCCAGATCGAGACATCGGGTTTTTGATAGAGTTGTTGCCAGGCACCGGGCCTATATCGAAGAGACCATACCGGATGCCCGCATATGATCTGGAGGAGATTCAGAAGCAGATTAAGGAGTTGTTGGAGAAAGGTTACATTCGACGAAGTTCATCACCATGGGGAGCCCCGGTGCTCCTGGTTGAGAAGAAGGATGGGTCGTTAAGGATGGTTGTTGACTATTGTGCATTGAATGAAGTGACGATCAAGAACAAGTACCCACTGCCAATGATCAATGATTTGTTTGACCAGCTGCAAGGAGCTAAAGTGTTTTCGAAGATCAATTTGCGATCAGGATACCATCATCTGAAGATCCAAGAAAAGGATATACCTAAGACAGCTTTCACCACAAGGTATGGGCTATATGAGTATACGGTTATGTCGTTCGGATTGACCAACGCCCCTGCCTATTTCATGAGTATGATGAATAAGGTGTTTATGGAGTTCTTGGATAAGTTTTTTGTGGTGTTCATTGATGATATCCTGGTATACTCGAAGAATGAAGAAGAACACAAGGAACATTTGCGTTTGGTTCTTGAGAAGCTCAGGGAACATCAGCTATATGCCAAGTTCAGCAAATGTGAGTTTTGGTTGAAGGAGGTTGGATTTCTTGGACATGTTATATCAGGAGAAGGTATAGCAGTGGATCCTACCAAGGTTCAGTCAGTCACGGAGTGGCTGGCACCCACCTCAGTTGGAGAGATCTGCAGTTTTCTTGGACTCGTGGGATACTACCGGAGATTTATTGAGAATTTCTCCAAGATTGCGAAGCCGATGATGGCATTATTGAAGAAGGACACTAAGTTCCATTGGACTGAAGAGTGTGAAGCAAGTTTCTAGGAGCTGAAGAAATGTTTGACTACAGCCCTTGTGCTGATTCTGCCGGATATACGCAAGGATTTCCAAGTGTATTGCAACGCCTCTCGCTTAGGACTTGGAGGAGTACTTATGCGGATGGAAGAGTTGTTTCATATGCCTCACGGCAACTTCAACCGCATGAGTTAAATTATGCCACGCGTGATTTGGAGTTAGCAGCCGTAGTACGTGCGCTCAAGGCCTGGAGACATTTTCTTATCGGTAACCGTTGCGATGTGTACATGGATCACAAGAGTTTGAAGTACATTTTTACTCAGAAGGAGTTGAACCTCAGGCAGAGGAGATGGTTGGAGCTCATAAAGAATTATGATATGAAGTTGCACTATCATCCAGGCAAGGCCAATGTCGTAGCAAACGCTTTGAGCCGGAAGAGTTATGTCAATACCCTCGTAATAGGAGGTATGCCAAAGGAGTTGGTAGAAGATCTCAGGGAGCTACGTTTGGAGATAGTTCCTAAAGGTTTTGTTGCAGCATTAGAGGTTCAGTCAACATTGTTGGAAAAGATTCGAGAAGCTCGGAAGGATGACAAAGAAATTGCCGAAATAAAGGAGAAGATGAGTGAAGGAAAAGCCAAAGGTTTTCATGAGGATGAGCACGACACCTTGTGGTTTGAGGACTGTGTATATGTGCCCAATAATGCAGAGATCAAGAAGTTGATACTATAGGAAGCTCATGACTCGCCATACTCGATACACCCCGGAAACACCAAGATGTATTTGGATTTGAAGGAGCGTTTTTGGTGGACTGGAATGAAAAAGGATATTGCCGAGTATGTGGCCGTATGTGATGTATGTCAGAGAGTGAAGGCAGAGCATCAGAAGCCAGTAGGATTACTGCAACCTATGCCGATACCCGAATGGAGGTGGGATAAGCTTGGCATGGACTTTATCACCGGATTACCCAGGACCCGATTGGGATATGATTCTATCTGGGTAGTAGTGGACCTCTTGACCAAAGTAGCTCACTTTATCCCAGTGAAAACCACTTATACAAGTGCGAAGTTGGCCAAGATATATATGACCAGGATCGTATGTCTGCACGGAGTTCCGAGGACCATCGTATCAGATAGCGGAACATAGTTTACTTCAAAATTTTGGCACCAACTGCACCAGACTTTGGGAACTAGGCTGGAGTTCAGTACAACTTTTCACCCGTAGACAGATGGACAGACCGGGAGAGTCAATCAGACTCTGGAGGACATGTTGAGAGCTTCTGAGCTAGACTATGGATCTAGTTGGGATGACAACTTGCCCTACACGGAGTTCTCTTACAACAACAGCTGCCAGGCCAGTTTGAAGATGGCATCGTTTGAAGCCCTGCATGGAAGAAGATGCCGAACACCATTGATGTGGGATGAAGTTGGAGACCGCCAGTTGTTTGGACTGGATTTGAATAAGGAGTAGCCGCCGCCGTCGTCACGAACACCGAGGTAGCCACCAGTTTTTTTAAAAACGATCGGTTTTATTTCAAAAATCAGATTCGTTTTTTTAGATTAGATCGGTTCGGTTTTTCCGTCGGTTTATTTATTTTGCGGACGTTCGTCCGTACATTCGTTTTAACGAACGCCATTCATCCGTTAGCCGTAGACAGAGAACGTTCGTTCGTTAGCCTGTTCGCCAGTTTTTTCTTTTTCCAGGGTTTTCTGTGATTATTTCCGATCGCGATTTCTGCCCTGATTTTCGTTTTAGTTTATCTTTTCACTCGTTTATCAGAATCAGGCGATTCAAGCGCCTGGATCTTCGTCTCGAAGCCCTCTTTCTGTTTAACCAACTTGAACAAGATTTTGGTACTGTAACATTTGACTTTAGTCCAGGTTAGTAATCGGATCGTGTCTCTCTCATAGTTTGAGTTTCGTTGCTCCGTTTGATTTGATTCTTTTTTGCAAACCGGAGTTCTTCAGTTGAACTTTCTGGTTAGATTTTCTTATTTGAGATTTACCCGTGCATCTTTGCTTGATTTCTTATGTATGCTATTGTTTGTTTGCGATAGAATTCCGGGAGTGCGAAGCGTGCTACTACGAATCACTAGGTTTTGCAGATCGTCAGCAAGGCAAGTAACACATTGATCATACCCCTTTATTACCCAGTTTTTATGCATTAGTTACAACCCTCACACATTGCCTGAGTAGGATCTCTTAACATGTGGGTTTGGGAAGTAGTTGCTAAGGTAGAACCTATTACCTATTTTATTTTCAAACCCTTGGGAGTTACTTCTACGTTATGCTTATATTGCCATGCTATGCTCGTAGACGTGGATTGGGTTTAAGTGTATCCATGGCAGATGTGAGATTGTTAAATAATGGTTCAACTTAAGGTGGCAACTTTAATACACATCTGGGTGGATTGCTTATGGGCACCTGGAGATTCCAGTGTTGTCCTAGGATATCCCAGAGTACCCATGTGATCATCCTACGGTCTGCCACCCAGGCTCAAACGGATCTTAAGATTATTCATGCTAGAAACTTCCGTGTGCAGCCACAAGCCATTATGGGCTCTGGCATAGTTGAGTATGTTGTGTGACCTCTTTCAGTCGTGGGCTAGCAGATGTAGAGGGAAAGTAGGTGTAACTGTCCACCCAGAGTAAAGAGTTAATGCTTCTGAAAGACCGTGTCTCGGTCATCCGTTTCTCAAACACCAGGTAGTGCGAGAAATCCAATGGAGGAGATCGAGTCTTGTGGGTAAAAGTGCGCAAACCTCTGCAGAGTGTATAAACTAATCATGGTTAGCCGTGTCCCCGGTTATGGACAATTTTGAGTATCTAGTGCTTGAGTTATTGATTTGATCTCATCACTCTAAATTAATTTGTTGGTTTAAATTATTACTTTAATTGGGATTGAGTTGGAGGACCTTCTCAATGATGTTTCAACCACCATGATAGTTAAATAAAATTTATTCCTTTGTTGTAGGGAAAAATTGGCTTTTTCGCAAAACAATATAACCATAGAGCCTCCACCAGCCATATATGCATGTAGTGATAGCATTTATCTGTTCATTGCTCTACTGTGTTATATTACCAGGATATTCCATGTGCTGACCCATTTTCGGGCTGCAACATATCATGTTGCAGACTTTTCAGACGAGGAGTAAGGTGAGCTAGGTCATTTGTCATGCACTCAGCTATGCCGTTGGAGTTGATGGACTCACTTTATCTTCCAAGCCTTCCGCTATTATCTTATTTAGATGGCCTTAAGCCATATTTATTGTAATAAGTTCTCTTTTGAGACATTCGTTGTAATAAGTGTGTGATTGCTACTCTGTTATAAATCCTTCAAGTATTGTGTGTGTCAGCATTACCGATCTAGGGATGACACTGAAGCACAGAGACTTGACCGTCTGAGGTCGGGTCGCTACAGCTTCGAGTAAAATACCGATGGTCGTTAGAAGAAAGAGGGGATGCCCACTCGGGGCATCCCCAAGCTTAGTTGCTTGCTTCTCTTTGGATAATAGCTTTGGGATGCTATGGGCATCCCCAAGCTTAGGCTCTTCTTACTCCTTATTCCTTCATCCATCGTAAGATAACCCAAAACTTGAAAATTTTCAATCACACAAAAACTCAACAAAACCTTCGTGAGATCCGTTAGTATAAGAAAACAAATCACTACTATAAGTGTTGTTGAAACCCATTCATATTTTATTCTTGCATTATATATACTGTATTCCAACTTTTGTATGGCAAAAACTCTTCAAAGAAAACCATAGAATCATCAAAACTAGCACACAACGCAAAGAAAACAGAATCTATCAAAAACAAAACAGTCTGTAGCAATCTGGGAATTTCGAATACTTCTGTAACTCCAAAAAATTTGAACAATTTGGAAGAGCTGAGAAATTTGTATATTAATCTTCTACAAAAAGAATTGGTATTTTATCACGCTCTGGTTGAAAATGAGAATTACTTTCGTGAGCGCGAAAGTTTCTGTTTTTCAGCAAGATCAAACAACTATCACCCAAGAAGATCCTAAAGGCTTTACTTGGCACAAACACCAATTAAAACACAAAAAACACAATCATAACAGTAACATAATTGTGCTAACACTCAAGAACAGGAAGCAAAAAGCAAAAATAAATTGTATTCATTGGGTTGCCTCCCAACAAGCTCTTTCTTTATAGCCATTAATATAAGCTTTGAGATTTCAATGATGCTCACACGAAAGATAAGAATTGGAACACAAAGAGAGCATCATAAAACATGTGACAAACAGATTTAAGTCTAACATACTTCCTATGCATAGGAATTTTATAGGCAAAAAATTTATCAAGATAAGAAATATCTAGCATATGCAAGGAAGAAGAATAAAATATTGACAATCTTAACATAACGAGAGGTAATTTAGTAACATGAAATTTTCTACAACCATAGTTTCCTCTCTCATAATAATTACATGTGGGATCATATTAAAATTCAACAATGTAACTATCACATAACATATTGTCTACATGATCCACATGCATGCAAAGTTGACACTCTTCCAAAATAGTGGGATTATCATCAAATAAAGTCATGACCTCTCCAAGCTCACTTTTATCAAAAATTTCATAAGATTGATCATTCTCCAAAGTAGTGGGATCATTATTACCTAAAGTTGAAGCTCTTCCAAACATACTTTTAATATCATCGCAAGCATATTGATCATGAGGTTTAAATAAAATTTTAAGATCATAAGAATCATTATCACCGCAATCATGATCATTGCAATAAGTAGCAGATATAGCAATATTAGCATCCCCAAGCTTGGGGTTTTGCATATTATTAGCATAATTGACATTAATAGAATTTATAATAACATCATTGAAATCATGCTTTACATCTAAGGAGCTATCATGAATCACTTTATAAATTCCTTCATCAAACACTTCATCACAATTTTCATATTCATGAATCTCAAGCAAAACTTCATAAAGATAATCTAGTGAACTCAATTCACTAGCAATGGGTTCATCATAATAGGATCTCTTGAAAATATTAGAAAGTGGATGAGGATCCATATCAATTGATTTTTAGCAAGCGAAGATGCAAGCAAATAGAAGACACATAGCAACACAAGCAAACATGAGATCTGACGAATAAATGATGAACGAAAAAGAGGGCGAATAAAACGACAAATTTGTGCGAAGTGGGGGAGAGGAAAACGAGAAGCAAATGGAAAATAATGTAAATTGCAAGGAGATGGGATTTGTGATTGGGAACCTCGAAGATGTTGGTGAGGTCTCCCCGGCAACAGTGCCAGAAATTTCTTTTGATGTCTGCTAGAATTACGTCAGTATTTCCCCAAAGAGGAAGGGATGATGCAACACAACAACGGTAGGTATTTTCCTCAGTGACGAGACCAAGGTTATCGAACCAATAGGAGAACCAAGCAACACTACATAAACAACACCTGCACACAAATAACAAATACTCGCAACCCGACGTGTAAAAGGGGTTGTCAATCCCTTTCGGGTAACGGCGCCAGAAATTGGCAATCGGACGTGATAAAAATATGATAGATAGGATAAGTAGATCTTGGATAAAATAAATTGCAGAAAGGTATTTTTGTATTTTTGTTTTAATAGATCTTAAAATAAAAAGCAAAGGAAAATAGATCGCAAAGGCAAATATATTAAAGAAGAGACCCGGGGGCCGTAGTTTTCACTAGTGGCTTCTCTTGAGAAAAATAGCAAACGGTGGGTAAACGCATTACTGTTGGGAAATTGATAGAACTTCAAATAATCATGAAGATATCGAGCCAATGATCATTATATAGGCATCACATCCAAGATTAGTAGACCGACTCCTGCCTACATCTACTACTATTACTCCACACATCGACCGCTATCCAGCATGCATCTAGTGTATTAAGTTCATGGAGAAACGGAGTAATGCAACAAGAATGATGACATGATATAGACAAGATCTATTTATGTAGAAATAGACCCCATCTTTTATCCTTAATGGCAATGATACATATGTGTCGGTTCCCCTTCTGTCACTGGGATCAAGCACCGTAAGATCGAACCCATCACAAAGCACCTCTTGCCATTGCAAGATAAATAGATCAAGTTGGCCAAACAAAACCCAAATATCTTAGAAGAAATACGAGGCTATAAGCAATCATGCATATAAGAGATCAAAGAAGACTCAAATAACTTTCATGGATAAAAACATAGATCTGATCATAAACTCAAAGTTCATCGGATCGCAACAAACACACACAAAAGAATTACATCATATGGATCTCCAAGAGACCATTGTATTGAGAATCAAAAGAGAGAGAGGAAGCCATCTAGCTACTAACTACGGACCCGAAGGTCTACAAAAGACTACTCACACAACATCGGAGAGGCACCAATGGGCATGATGAACCCCTCCGTGATGGTGTCTAGATTGGATCTGGTGGTTCTGGACTCTGCGGCGACTGGAATTGATTTTCGTCGACTCCCCTAGGGTTTCTGGAATATTGGGGTATTTATAGAGCAAAGAGTCGGTTTGGGAGGCACCCGAGGTGGGCACAAGCCACCAGGGCGCGCATAGGCCTCCAGGCGCGCTCTGGTGGGTTGTGCTCCCCTCGGAGCACCCCCAGGCGCTTCTCCGGCCCATTGGATGTCTTCTGGTTCAAAAAAATCCACAAAAAGTTTCGCTACGTTTGGACTCCGTTTGGTATTGATTTCCTGCAATGTAAAAAACATGCAGAAAACAACAACTAGCACTTGGCACTATGTCAATAGGTTAGTACCAAAAAATTATATAAAATGATTATAAAACAACCAAGAATGATAATATAATAGCATGGAACAATCAAAAATTATAGATACGTTGCAGACGTATCATTCCCCCTCCGGCCTAGTGCCAAAAAATGCCTCCATATGGGATCTCGTGAGAACAGGAACTTGCAGCAGTGGAAAAGTGTTTTGGGCGGCTCTCTGTTGGTTTCCCGATTTTAGAGAATTTATAGAGTCAGAATTAGGTCAAACAGAGCAAAGATGGGCCCACGGGGCACCAGAGCGCAGCCACCCCCTGGGTGCGCCCTGGTGGCTCGTGGCCACCTCCTTCGCCTTCTGACTTCCTCCCGAAGCTTCTAGTGTCTCTTTTGTCTAGAAAAAAATCTCCAAAAAGTTTCGTGGCGTTTGGACTTCATTTGGTACTCATATTCTGAAAAAACCAAAAACAGGCAAAAAACCAGCAACTAGCATTGGGTACTAAGTTAATAGGCTAGTCCCAAAAAATGATATATAATTGCTTTTAATTGCATATAAAACATCCAATATTGATGCTAGAATAGCATGGAACAATAAAAAAATTATAGATACGTTGGAGACTTATCAAGCATCCCCAAGCTTAATTCCTGCTCATCCTCGACTAGGTAAATGATAAAAAAGAGAATTTTTGATGTGGAATTCTACCTATCATATTCATCATATAATCTTTTATTTTGTGGCATGGATATTTGGATTCGGGTGATTCAAAGCAATAGTTTGTAGTTTGACATGAAGACATAAATACTCAAGCATACTAACAAGCAACCATGTCTTTCAAAATATCAACACTAAAGAAAGTTATCCCTAGCCCATTATGCTCAATCATTGATCCATTCATGAAACACAGTCAATATTAGCTACACCCAATGCACAAATATGACAATAGTGCTCTCTGATTGGTGCTTTATAAGAGAATATGGAGACTCGAAATAAAAATAAAAATTGCATAAAAGTAAAATAGATAGGCCCTTCGCAAAAGAAAGCAGAGATTTGCAAAGGTGCCAGAGCTCAAAGTTTAAAATAGAGAGATACAATTATTTTGATAGGCATCCTTTTCCTGTCAATGTCACGACAACCAAAGTTTCCCAAATTTTCTATCTAGACACATATAGCGATTCCACTACACTCACAATTAAATAAATTTTCATGCGTATCAAGCTGTGTGATCTCAAACCATAATCCTGCCAGCCTTGCACGCGAAGTTAGTCCGCCATACTTCTACTCAGTTTTTCCAGCCGGTATCCGACCTCCAAACATCCTCGCATGAACTAATCTTTCACCTATATGATGTTTATTGGTTATTATTTATCTCCAAGTATATTTCAGTTTTAGCATCTTGATGCAGCCTACCTCTACATTGCACGCGAAGAACCCATCGATCAACTCTATCACGCTTTAAAACATATCGCTTCAATACCAATCCAACACTGTCAATCATTAGCGCAGTAACTGGCCAACCAGTTCTTCGCATCCAGAAGCAGATTCTTATACCACGCCCTCTGCAACCTCCCAGCCTTCTTGGAGCGCTCTGAAAGCAGTCAAAGCCGCCGGCTCTCCACGCGCATATACAAAAGCGCTTACATCTTTCTTTTTAGAATAGAATTACGTTACTTGCAGCAGAAATGATAGTTTCTTCAAAATGGTGCCTGAGATGCCCTGTATATCGTTCCCACCTTAGATTCGACATATGAGGAAGGGCGCAATGCCGATTGTTGCACCAATATACAGTTGTTCTAGCTAATATTATACAATCATCCGCTCTTCAAGCCGCTTTGATCAAAGATCTTTAGGACTTCGCTGTCTACGTCGGGCCTCGCATTTTTACTGACTACAAATATCGATACTGTTCAAGGCTCTAATATTCCAGAGAAATCAGATCAATAAGATACATAAGATTAAAAAAACATGGGCTACCAAAGATGATGGCCACATTTGTTAACTCTTCTTGACTCTTAGTAACCGTTCAGCTCTGTGACACCGCTTCAAGCGCTTCGGCTCTCTCAGCGTGTTAGTGTCAGACAGCCTTTTTTGCCTGCTGCCCACCGTCTCTTCTTGGCACCGAACTGGTATCCTATTATAAATTCCTGTCTCAGAGAGACTTTACTAAACCACTAAGAAGACTTACCAATTTGGAGTTAGCAGACTTGATTTCTGCTTCCTGACCTGCTAGCCGGGTCTTCGCATCAGTCAATTGCGAGTTCAGTTCAGATAAAGGCATTCTGCAAAAAACATACTCAGATGAGTCAAGATTCTTAAAGTTCAAAATCAAGATTCAAGTCTCAAGTACTTTACAAAAAACCACTTGACACTTGGGGGCTAATGTATGCCAAATCAAATTTTTATGACTCTAAAGACATACTTTAAGTCCCAAGTACTTTACAAAGTAACAGCACTTGGCACTTGGGGGCTAATGTATGCAAGTTCAGCAAGTTTCTCAAGGTTAAGCCGGATATTAAGTTCTTTGAATACGGTACAAATAATATTTAAGTACCGGCACTCATTTAGTGATTACTAAAAGACCCTTACCTACAGGCCCTTGACATACATGACAGTATGCCTTACAGATTTACATTAATATTTAGAGCAAATCTAATTTCAACAGCAAAAACATTCAAATTGAAGAATTTAAAGGTCCTGCCTATATGCATCAAGCAAAGATATTCCCCACCTTACAATCATTATCCAGCAATATAAGATCTGCATAAATCAGACTGCGGAAATAGATTGACATCAACAAGACTCAAAAAAAAACTAGCCGCAAGCGAAGCGGTCACAAAAAACACATTCGCAATTTATAACAATGACCTACCAACACTCTAAAATAGGCCCAATTTCTAAAAATTCGATATCAAGAGTGCTTTGGGCCACATGAAACTGCTAACGCTTGACCTCATGCGAATTATGCATACGCGATAACACAAAACTTAATTCGATCACAAACAATTGGTAGTACTAATAAATTCCAATAGTACACTCAACTAGACAACATAAACAACATCCAACTATCTATTGACTCTCATCTCATTATCCACAAAAATGCTACTTAGTCTTATCTGCAAACAACCTCACCAACATTATCAACTATTCGCTAATCTCCACCGGTCTACTATTGCAAAAATTTTTAAATCATCTCTCACCTTCTATCTTAGCATCTTGTTGCACAACGCATTGTATGGAGCACTAGAGAAATGATCCTGATATCTATGGTCCAGTAGCTGTAGAAATGTATACAACAGTAGCCCTACTATTCAAACCATCTATACACGACTCTACCAAAGGATGAGATAGTGCATACGCATGCATGCAAGAAGAGCACAGAGACTCGATCTTTCTCGATGTCGAAAATCCTATAGCTATAATTCGACGCAACAACGCTAAAAAGATATGACACTTGGACTACAAGTCCATAACGCTAGGCTATAGCGCAGCGGCCTAACCGCGTTCCTATCTACAAAGATCATGCCAATTGTGCCATCTTTATCAGCATAGAGTTTTCTAAACACTATGTCACAAATATAACTATCTCAAAATAAGTTGTGACTGTAGACCTATTCAGTCAAAAATAACGAATATTGATAGCGTAAAAACTATACGTAGAAAAAAAGAGAAAAGCGGATTATAATAAGATTCTCAATTATAATACCCACGCTCTATAGCAGAACCATATCATGTCTTAAAGACGAAAATACTCCGAGAAGAACTCATTACCGAAATGTATGGTCGCGTAGACGAAATAAGGGGACATGACTCTGCCCCAGAAGAGGCGAGACCCCACCTCCTATGAAAAATAAAAATTGCTTACCGAAAAGAGATCTCTATTAAAGTAGTGCACCTTAGACATCGGAGCAATCGGAAAGGACCATAAACACAGAAGTATAAACCTACACAAAAAAAGTAAACCTCGTTCAGGCGCTTCTGAGGCAGTTCTTGTAAAAACGAACCGTCTCGTTGCCCACTTCCTCGATTCGATAGCCCTGACCGCTTTCATGCTGCTTTTTATCTATACACTCAATATGCTGAACCAACAAGCTCATTGACTCGTCACTACAAAAAACTAATCCAAACTCACATTCACAACTAATAACAGCACACCAATCTAAAATCTCTCATGGATAACTCCTGTTGTCATAAGGTCAACATAGAGTCATCGAACCATAATTATATACTCACTCTTGTCTTCCCGAGACCCATTCATCTGAACTTTTGCCTCCATGTTGTCAATCCGTTGTATCATTAATGAATCGCTTCAAACTTACGCCATATCTGTTTTAAAAAATTTACCTAACCGAACCTTCAAATGCAATCCCTATCTCTCGCATATTCTCAGAAAATACATATCATACAACACTACATTCTCAAATCAATTAACAATCAGCCGGTGCGTTTCTCATATACATCATTTATTCATCATCCTTGTGATCATTCTAAACATTATTACTTCCGCCTAATTTATGATTATAAACTCGGACAGAACCATTACTAAAAGCATTCTATGCATAGCCAAAAACCTCGTGGTCTCACTTATATACTTCCCAAGATTAAGTTATCAAAATAGCACTATGCAATGGAGCGGAAAATATAATCAGATAATGAATAATTCTGCAAGTATAATTTCAACATAACAATATCGTCTTGACAATCACTGCAAATTGAGACACGAACAAAGAGTATGAGAGTCATGCACATTATTCTTAATTTAGCACCGGTGTTGCACATCTGCAGAAAAGAATTCTAATAAAAGCCACACATCATCCACTGCAATCATTCTGTCATTTCCCCAACACGCATTTCTAATTCTATACCAAAAGACAAATACACTATACAAAATCTCTTCTGTCCAATTTAACTTAATTAACACCACAAAAAGAACACACATATCCCCTAAAACCCTCCTCTCCATATAATCTTGTCATACACATCCCTACCGACCACATTAAAAGATTATCCCCAAAACATAAAAATAATTCCATTACGACTACTGGTTTCTCCACATCCCCACACCCAGAACCTGCCTTACCCTTCCGACAAACCATTCACTCCCCTGGCTACCATAATCATATTTCAATTTTTCAATGCTAATAATTATTATATATTCCCTACGTCTCCCGATCATAAGTATCTATTCACCTATGGTGGTTAATTATTTTGACAGATAATAGAAGTTTCCTCCATACCCCTTACTATCTGACTAAAAACTTTTTTAGTGAACCCTTCTTTCATTACTATAATAACTATACACCATTGTGTATAAGAAGCGCATACCAATATACTCCTACAGCAAATGAAGGCTTCCATCAATTTATTCATGTATTACAAGTATACACTCAGAGGTACAACCAAGTTCTCGAGTACTCACATTCCATTTGTTGTAGAACGGAATAAATAACTCAATTTCGTTCTTGCGGCCCAAAGGCCTTCCACAGTTCCTAGACCCCCTAATCAAATGCCCTCAAAAGACAGCGAGACATTTCATCATCCAATATTGCTTGAAAACTGCGCCCATCTCTAGAGAGGACACTCGTTCTTCCTTCAGATAAAGTATCTCAAACAATCCACCGTCTCTTCTTTTAAAAGTATATCATTAAATCTTCCACCCCACCAAAATCACATAACAAATAACATCCATTAAACATATGATTTAATATCAACTTCGAAATAGGTTATCCCCTACACCACTCTCTCCATCGAGTAATACAATCCCTAGTAAGAATAAAATCCTGCCACACACCTGCTAACTTATTCTTACTTTAAGCTTTCACTCCATCGCCTTCGAAGAAAACCGTTTAGAAAAGCCTAACTTGCTATAAGCATTGACTGATATTCATGATACAAATTCACAACATAGATAAAAACATGCACAAACTAACTCAACCGATTACTCTCTATCAATAATTAAAATCGTCTTTATCTTCCGAGCAGGCACTTGTAAATCCATGAACCCGTTTTAAGCTATCAATCGCTCAACTGATTCAACTAAATTCTAAAGTTCCTTCATAATCACCCCTCCAATCCCACTTCATTCAATTTATTCATCAAATTACCTTCAGATCCAACGAGACTTGCTTAGACGAGACTGACATTGTCACGCAATTGTACGAACTAAAACGTTTGAAAACATACTGACTTCAACCACCTTTCGCATCGCAAGATCTATGAGTATTAATAACAGGTTTTAATCTAAGAGCTATATACATAATTCATATTAAAATTTCATCATGTGAATTTCTGACAGTTAGCAATATATAAAAATACTGCAGAAGCAAAATCAATTTTCTTCTAATATATTCTCACACCCGTCAACCTGCGCTTTCGCTTTTACTTTATCAATGCATGGATAGACAAAAACGAAAAAGGTAGAAATAATTCATTCTATACAATTCGTCTTGACCGCCAGACTACAAGAATTTGAGGCAGCAAAATGAATCGTAAATTTCAACATACTTAATAACGCACACTTTCATATTCATACTACATAGACATATCAATCACAGAGTTTTACATACAATATTTATCTAGTCTCCTAAAATATGTTTGGTGAATATAACTTGTAGAGTAATTTCATCAATACCATAAATTCTATAGTTCACAACATTCAAAATGAGGAAACAATAACCATTTATCCATTATTATTTAAGACTTACAAAAAAGATGTAATTTCTCGCATAAGCGATCTAGAGAACTTCGAAAAAACTAAAGCACCTTTGCCTATCAAGAGAAAATTAAAATTACCCTCTATAAGCAATTACTATTAAAATTGTTTCGACAAAACATAAATCACATCTACGGGATCATTATTTTGCTCAATCAAAGTAGACAATGGCACATCACTGGGATCAATATGAGCTTTTACTAGCAACCATTTTCATAAGCGCATCTACTTTATCACTCAAAGTACTAATTTCTTCAACAAGAATTCACTTTTTTACTAGTAGGAGTTCTTTCAGTATGCCATTGTGAATAATTTTCCATAATATTATCAAGAATTTAGGTAGCTTCTCAATGTAATTTCCATAAAAGTACTCCCACGGCGGAATCTAAAGAATTTCTAGAAACAAAGTTCAATCCCGCATAAAAATTATAGATCCCATAAACTTAAACCATGAGTAGGGCAATTTCTTATCATTAATTTCATCCTTTCCCAAGATTGGGCAACATGTTCATGCTCAAGTTGCTTAAAATTCATAATTTGTTCTAAGAGAAATAATTTGCAGGAAATACTTGGCAATAAAAGCATCCTTACACTTATCCCAAGAATCAATACTATTTCATGACAAGGATGAAAACAAAGTTTTAGCACGATCTTGTAGTGAGAACGGAAATAATTTCAATTTGACAATATCATTATCCATACCTTTTTTTTGCATATCACATAATTCAATGAAAGTATTAAGATGAGAAGCAACATATTCATTGCGACTACCAGAAAATTGTTTTTTCATAACAAGATTTAGCAAAACAACATTAATATCACACGACTCCGCACTAGTGGTTAGGAGCAATTGGGGTACTAATAAAATCATTATTAAATTACCAACAATGAAACTTTGATCTTAACCAGTTTCGTCCAATTGTATTGTTTTCAACTAGAACCCCCTATTGTTACTTATTGCTTACAAAACTAGTAAAGAGAAGTCAATTATACCCTGGACCCTTTAACAACATGTGCTTAGCAATTAATGTGATTGATATAACATAAAGGTACTTACAGCTTTATTGATATAATTATCTAGGTGGACTAGCTTTGATTGGGTCATCGAAGTGTAGTCATTGGTGGGGAATGCCCCCAGGTATCAAAGGGGTTGTACGAGTTCAAAGTCGAGTAGCTTCCATGTGTAACCGTGAGACAATATGGGCTCTGTCTTGACCACGTAAGTTGTGGGAACCCTCTTGGGCTGACCAGTAGATGTAGAGTTGCATGTAAGGAAACCGGACTGGGTCGGCCATTTGAGAGGGCTACTACTTCCCAAAAGTCTTTTCTTAATGTACCTAGATACTCACAATGAATTTAGTAGCAAAGACTATGTAACAGGAATACGATTAAAGACACAAACCGCTACATAGTGATAAAACTGATCATGATAACGTGTCCCTGGTTACACAACAACTTTGAGCATCATCTAAGAATTATCACCTTGATCTCATCACCTGTCTAATAAAATCAATTGGACTTGAACCAAGGGAACGACCACTCAAAGATGCCTGCTGATACCCGGGGACTTCTGTATGATTTATTATGTGTGATCGGAGACCCACATGCTCAAAATTTATATTTTTGGACGGGCATGTCTATTCTATCCAGATTCGTTGATATGCAGTTCCAACTACTTAGAGTAACCACTATTGCAAATTGGTAGAAAACATTTCATGAAAGGAAACCCAAATGCGCCAAAATGCATGTTAATTCTAACAAGGTAATCATTATGGAGCTCGCCAAAAACATCAATAGTATGACCCTTTGTCGAAAATATATGTAGCATGGTTTACCGTATCGAAGGGAAGGAACAAAGTAAGGTTACAACACTATACTCAACTCTTGCATATGAGTGGATGGACGCCACAAGACTTGAACATTATCTCCGTTGCATGATTGTATTGTAAGCTAGTCCATGAGCTAAGCAGGTGTGTATTGTAAAGCACTGGATCTATGATGTAATACTATGACATGTGATTTATTCTTGGTATTTCACCGTCGACTGTGCGTGTTAGCTATTGATCCAGGGACTGACATGGCAAGCGTAGAGATTCGGGCCCCTACAGGATTGGGTCGTGACATCATGTCCCAGCCGACGATGGGCCTCTCCATCCAGGAAGGTGGCACGTGCGTGTTGGTGCCGGAGGCTCCGCTAAGCAAGTTGGTTGTGCATGCATCTGTGACACTACTCCCCATGCCTGGGATAATTACTCCGATTCCGCCGGCGGCTTCCGCCGCCGCATTGGTCGCGACTGTCCTGGCCTTCCGCAAGGCTGACCCATCCATCGGTGGTCGTTTGGCTCACGCTCGCTGCCTCCCAAGAACCAAGACAGCTAATCCAGCACCAGTACCGGTTATCCCGTCTACCATGGTTGGAGCCATCATCGACCAGCTGTAGCCCCCGCCGGCGTCAATCCGTCGTGCTACTGCTACTGGCATTCCTCCACACCTGTCGCCCATTCCTAATCATAAGAAGTTGGATATGGACATGTCGACTCTGCTGTCGTCTCCATTTGTGGTTTCGCGCCCGTCATGCGTCATGCATGCACTACTGCAGGATGCTGCTAACGCGACACTACAATCAGAGACCCTTTGACGAAACTCTGTGCGATGCAATAATCACAAATGGTGGTGCAAAAAACCCGTCAAAAAGGTACAAAACGTTTGCGATGATGGATGCATCAAACACGGTTCAGATTTTGGTTGTGTGTGCGATGCAGGGCATATGGTTCAGTTCAATTAACTATTTGCAATGAGGAGGAACAAAAGAAACGGGTAGCCAGATGAAGGTGTGTGCGATATACAGCATACGGTTCACTCGGATGAACTGTTTGTGATTAGGAAACACAAAAGAAATGGTCAGCCAGATCAAGGTGTGTGCGATATATGGCATACAGTTCACTCGAATGAACTATTTGTGTTGAGCCAAGATAACAGGAACGGTTCAACTTAACAAGATGCGTGTGATACGCGGGAAATAAGTCTGTAATCGGAAATGTGTGGGAAGACTGATAACAACACAGACGATTCATGTTAACAAGCCATGTGTGTTGTGAGCAAATGATTGCTGGTATACAATTGTCAGTGATTTATGAAATCATCGCCGACAGGTTCCATTGTTTAGTCTGTGTGCGATGTGATTTGCTCTGTCTACAGAGCGTCAACATATATACTTGAAGAGACAGCATTGCAAAACCAAATTAAGTATACAATTACACAAGTGATTACACACATAACATTTCCACACACCAAAGTAAGCAATTACATGCATACTAAACAAGGAGAAACGAGGATCTAATCATCTACTTATTGTTGCGACGATGCTTGCCATTGGTCTGCTTCCGGCTGGATCCCTGGCCGTTTTGGGGAAGGAGGCACTTCCTCATGTCAACGATCCGCCTGTACATGTCGTAGCTCATGTATGCCTCCTTGGCCGCGTACACGACGTGAGCTTTGTCGAGTATCTCCATCCATGCCGAGTGTCAGGCACGCTTCTCCTTGTTGCAATAATCCTTCATGTCTCTGTAGTAGGGGTCGATGATGGCCTCGGCAAGGTGAACCAATGAGTCCTTCTCATGCTCCTTGCTTCCCCAGATCTTGTATTGGCCATGGATATCGACAAGATTCTGGCAGGCGATGCCTGAATTCTCGAGCGCCTTTACATCATTGGTGATGTCCACCGTAGCAAACATGTAGTGGGGGTTGTTGACAAACCTGGCGAAATGCTCACAAGGCCTTATAGCCAGGCAGTAGTGGTAGATGAGGACGTGGTGGTGCACGCACATCTGGGCAACGATGACCTTGGGACGAGCCTGGCACGAGTGCGGGTGTACTCGAGGTCGAACCCGACCACCTTGTACTTCTCCTCCGCAAGCAACAGCTCCAGGATGTGGATGGAGTGCTCCACCCAGACCGGGTCATTGGTTTACACCACCGAGAGGTCCGTGAACCTTCTGTGGGTGTCCACCACGGCATGCATGGTTAACTACTGCTCGTCGTCGGCAGCCGCTCGGAGCGCCATTGGAGCCGTGCAGGATACCCTCTAAGAATTTGTCGTGGCAGGTGTGCTTCTTGCAATGGTGGGGCGCGATCGAAAGGTTGAGGAGACACAAGGGTTAAATGGCCGCTGTAATGAATGGGGGTTGGCCGACCTGTAATCATCACATCTTGTCATGATGTTCATAGCGGAGGATTCCAATGCACGCTTGACAACACTGCACCACAAATGTTTTGTTTGACCACGCGTGGGCTCGAAGAGGCGCCAAATGTATCGTCAGTGAGCCTGTTCCCGCTCTACCGTGCAAGCTTCCTGCCCGGCTATTTTGGCCACGCGTCGGCTAGAAGAGGGAGAAATCGTGGGCGTTTATTGGCAAAAAGCTTTGTAAAAACGAAGTGTGTGGAATGACTTCGGTCATAAGTTTACCCATGGGTGATGAGGTTAAAGTTACACAGAAGGGTGATGATGGACACTCGAGTGCGATAATTAATTCCGCGCTCTACAGGGCACACGGTTGAAAAAGCCAACCGTGTGCAATAATGTCGAAGATCACAGTCGAGTTAGCTATATAGATCGTGTGTTGTGAGACCGACAAGGTAAACATATTCGATAATGGTTAATAAAATCTAAGATCATTGCATATTAAGGTCAAAATAGTGCTACCAATATACGAGTCTCATAAGATGCCATTTCAACGATTGTACCACAAAAGCTCAAAATATTACAAGGTTCAAATTCCAAAGTTATATGGCTCAAATTCGAATATTACATGGTTCAAACTGATATTAGAAATGAAATTCAGCTCATCAGCTGCAAACGCTCGTGCTGATCCGCTGGACATGGATATCAGAGAGGTTCAAACTAATATTACCACTTCTAAGTCTGGTTTCGAAACCTCATAATTTTTGCAAAGGGGTCAGCCACTGAGAAGTCATATATGGGGTTGATACGATGACTTCTGATTACTCTGTCATCTGAAGTTCCAAAATGAAATTCAGCATTTTCAGCGCCTATTCCATTCTACCGCACGCGCCGGCGCTGATCAACAAACCATTCATTTTTGTGAAATAAATGTAGGGCAAACCTCATTTCCTTCAGCACCCTTGCTCTGAGAACAAAGAACTGGCGAATATAATCTCCGGTAAGGTCCCTCGGTAGGAGTTCAAAGTAATTTCTGAGAGATGCAGATCTAGGCATTCGACGTGATTGTTATATTGTATCAACATTATCCACCACTGGGCCTAATCTTATCCGCAAAAGAAGAAAATGTGTTAGTGCCTACATGCAGTTTTGAACATTACTACAAGCCTATTTGGTTTGTAGGATTTGTAAAATGCACTAACATGCCATCTTCGATCTGACATGCTTAACATGGGCATTTGATTACATTCTAGAAAAATGTAGCCTTCTTCTTCACAAGAGGTTGGAGTGGATGAAAAGTTCCCTAAGAAAACTTGAACTCCCTTATGGTTAACATTTAACAGGAAAGGACCATCACCTCGATATATAGCTTCTCCAGGCACGGAAAGCATCTCAGGAAACTGACAGCTTGCTCTAGGTTGGGGCCAATAGATTCTAGTGCCAAGACCTTCACTGTGCGCAATTTCGGGGTCAAGCTTATCGGAATCATTTTCCGAATGACAGACGAACAAACATCTTCGAAATTAGAAATAATGTTAATTTGTAGAAGGAGAGGTAGAAGGCGGCTGTTGTACCTTAACAGGTGTGGATCCAATAACAAGTTCAGAGTATTTGCGAGACGAGTAGCCCACCACTGTCAATTTCGGCGCAGAAATGACATTGATTCTTGTTGGACCTTCTTGATCAACTACAAGTAATCTCTCAATTGCAGGTGTGTCCTCAATGACCATACCATGGTACACATCTTGTGATGTCTTCCCGCCGCACCAGGAACACACATAAATAGTCCGAAGAGTCATGGAGGTGATGTGGAAGCTACTCAACCCATTGATCACCTGAAGACGAAGGTACTCGAGTGCAGTACAACCACGGAGCAGGCGTTCCATGTCACTGTTTGGGAGGTAGACGGCGAAGAGCTCGAGGTGCTTCAGTCATGGTAGAATAAGAGCGGGCACATCATTAAGTGGGGATGGCAGTTCTTGAACTTGACGACACGTAGCGTGGGCGCGAGGCAGAGCGCGGACGTTGGCAGCAAGCGCATATGACCATCATTAAAAGTGAGCTCCTCGAGCCGATCTAGGGCGGGGGATTGGAACCAGTCGTCAAGCTTGGCTCGGTCCTTGCCGTTGGAACGGAACTTGCCCAATCTAAGGCCTTTGGTTGGGCCAAGGTGACTGACGAGGTTCTTGGAGAACGCATCCAAGCTTTTGCGATAGCCATGGTAGAGCTCGTGGGTGTCGATCAGGTCAAGAGGGCTGGAGTTCCATAGGGGGCACCACCGCTGGGAAATGACGGTTATCCGCGCCCCATATTTGATTGGGAGGAGGGAGATGATGAATCTAAACATATCATCGGGGAGGCTGTTGATGAAGTCTAGGCCTGCTGGAGTCGCTTGCGGTTCTAGCTTGCCCCGCCTCCGCTTGTTGGAAGCCCCGTTCTCCACCTCCGGAGTCTCCTTGTTAGTGGCGCTTTCTGATAGAAATGGGAGTACAGGGAATATTTATTTAAAACAGGGTAATAGAAAAGTGTATTGGTAACTAGAAGTTATTAGATACGAATATAGTAAGAAAAGGGAATAACAATTGGTTGCTTAAATACTACACAATTCATATGACATTGTTGGGTAAGTCAACATGCAGATAGTTGAAAAGAAAAGTTACTTCGAACAAAGTCTGGACAGATGATTTTGTCGGGGAAGTTAGCATATATCTCATGACCAGGCCCTTTTATGTGAAGTGCAATTTTAGTGCCACCTTTCAGTACATAAAACTTTGCAATTTCTTTCCAAAAGCGAGTGCCAAAATATGAGTCACCACGTTCATCAAGTCTTACAGTAGCAACGATTGCAAATCCATGGTTTGTGTGTAGTATGACATCCGTGGAGCCTTCATCTATGCAAAGGGAAAAATTGTGCACTACATAATCTGTTGCATAGCAAGGGATGTTCTGCAGAAAATGGTAGGATCGTTAAACAAAATATGGTAACATGCAAATATGGGCCCAAATTGAAAGAACTGTACAACAGTTGAAATCGAAAGACAAAAATCTATAATTAAAGAGATAGGGTAAACATGATGTCATGGAAATATGAGAGTAATCGAAAGAACAATACATCATTAATTTGCCTAATATAGAAAGAAGAGGGGGAAATCCCCTTTGACGTATATGGTGCGTGTGGCACCTTTTATCAAAATGTAGCAATATTTAGAATATGTTCAGGAAAGTAGGCCATGCCAACCGATTTAGGGTGAGATTGAACATACCACGCGTGTCCTCAAGTTATCTGGTACGGTGAGATGGAATCTCTGGCGGAGGTCGCAAAGTCCTGAAGTGTCAGCGCACTGTACATTATATGAATGAAAGAAAACCCTCAAATCAGCACGAATAAAAATGAATTCACGATGATTTCCGCTGGGTGATTAAAGGAGGCAGATGAACTAGGATAAGAGATGAGATAATATCTCTTTAAATTAGTTACCTTGTCGTCCATGAGAAAGAACCCTCAGTACGGCAGATTCCCTAACTGAGCGGAGCTGGGTCGACCGCGAGCATCGTCGAGAAATTCGATGGCGATAGGCAGCGGCAAGTGGAAGTGGCGAAATGCGGTGGGCTTTGCCGGCAACCTGGCGGCGGCGGCATGAGTCGAGCTAAGTGTTTACCTCCGCGATAGGCGGTGCCATGGCATAGATGCGGAGGAGCTTGTGCAGGTGTGAACGGGAAACGTACCAGGGGGTGGAGGGCGGGGTGAGGGTTTTTGTGACGTGGGAATGGTGAGGGTTTTCTTTTTTCTTTTTTGAATTGTGTGGTGAGGGTTTTCTGTCCCACAAAGAATTTTGGGGCGATGGTTTGCTAGAGTGAACCGTGTGTGATTGAAGCAACATGCCAAATGAAAGTCATTGCACACGGTTCCAATTTTGGGAACCGTGTGTGATTGACGTACTACCTCTGTCCAGGTTTATTGGTCTCCCTTTGTAATTTTGACCAAATATTTAACATACTTAGACATAGATAATAATCGTACACGTACATAAGCATAGTTCAACCATAAGTAGTACATAGTTCAACCGCATTAAGCATACTCAAGCGTACATAGTTCGATCCATCCCACATCTCTTCTCACATGCGGTCGGCACGATCCTGAAGCTTCTCCATGTACTCGACGTACACGCCATGCGCCACCCTGTGAGAATACTTCTGCTTGAAGGAGCCAATGGCCCATCCTCTTGCATGCGCCAGAACACTTTGATATGCGTCGTGAAGCTTTTGGTTACAAAATGGGCATCCATAGCCACCGTTCCAAGTCCTAATACGCCTGTTATGCATTCCCGCATAAAACTCCCTCGGGATTTGCTTGTTGTACCTCCTCTGGACAACTTCATCCTCGCTGTCCACATCATCAGATAGCACCTATACAAATAGTAAAACAAATTTGGCATCAAATTAATGATTACATGTCATGAAGTAGGAATAAGAATTTATGGCTATTTATTTATAAATATCCAGAGATTATGGTTCAATTTTTAAGCACAGTCGTCTATGTACAGACCAATCTTGAAGAAAATAATGGCACAAATATATGTAGGTCGTTCGAAATCAATTGTCAAGCCCTGGCTAGGAATTATTAGCACGAACACTAACCCTAGTCGGATTACTAGCAGAAATCATTTGCACAGATGAAACAACTAATCACTTATCACCTGTACCATTCAAACAATCAATACACTACACGGATCTAACGAAACTTACTCAGATTTCATGGATTGGGAGAAACATGACCATTGGAATTCTATTCCAAAAAGGGGGAGGCAGGAGTAACCAGAGAAAACCTATGATCTATTTGACACATAAATGGGTATAGATGACTAACCAGCTGTCCTCGTCGTAGGAGTCGTTGCCGGAGTGGTCGTCGGAGTCGTCGCTGGAGTGGTCGTTGGAGTCGGTGTGGAACTCCGCCTCCGGCTGTGGAAGCTCGACATCGTCAACGACGTCAGGGTGCAGTAATAACTCGCTGGCGGTGACAGCAACCTCTGTCTCCATCTCCACGCTATGCTCCGGTGCTTTAGCAGCCCCGGCGTCGCCTCTCCCTCCGATGGGGCGCTTCGGCGGCATCCTCATACACTGACGGCTTTGAGGACTGAGAGCAGCGTCGAGGATGCAAGCGGAGAGAGAGGATTGTGTGTGTGTGTAGCGGGGATGGGGGGTGCGGCTGCTCAGGCGCACCATTAATATGGAGTAGTAGGAGTTGTGGGAGAGAGGCGGGCGGCGGTCAAACCGATGGCTCGCCTCCCGGTGAGCATGCATGCCGGACTGCTGGCATGCCTACCAAAGTTTCACATAGCTACTTGCACGCCTCCCAATGACACTATGCAGCGAGCACGCCTCCGTCAATTCACACACCTGCACGCATGCCTCCCCGTCTGCCTGCGCAGCGGACGCGTCCTGTCAACTCATGCCTGCTCGCACGGCACACGGGTCGCACGGCGGCACGCATATTGTTCTTCTATTTGGATGATTAATGATGTCGCTTTATTGCTTAATCGAAGCATGGCACGTATCCATTGTTGGTCTAACGCTCACGGCTCGAATAAATAATCCATTTGGGATATTGGTTCCCAATTATTAATAATCTCTCGTCTGTAATTAGATAATGATTACATCAAAACTGCTCTCAAATTTGATAAAAAAAGTACAATACCACTTTGTATTGGTGTCCATATGACAACACGATAAGTTTCATGAACTTCAAATAAGTTTTGGATGTACTAGAATTTAAAAACCAAGATTCTCAATGTTTGAAATTTGTTGCACGGGGAGTAAACATGCACCCAGTGAGACACATGTGTTTTTGCAATCCATTTAGGTGCACTGTCACGTGTGCATGTAGCTCAAATTTGATTTTGCATATACCCGTAGAAATCAATCAATCAATATACTAAAACGTCTTAATGATATCTGTGATTTTTTTAAATTAGAACGTCCCTCCTTTGGTAACATATATGTTCACCGTGGGATAATTAATTTAACATGCATCGTATTGCGTTGGATTCGCGGTTTGTGTGGGTGTGTGTGGCTGGGGGTGGCGGGTGGCTCGCAGTACACTACGAGTTGTGAGCCACCATGTGGGTTGGTAGTTTTGTTAGGTAGGCCGGTGCCACATCAGAGTCGTGAAATCGTTATTTAAAACATTACACAACCCTTTCATACATAATTTTTTTTGGCCACATGCAGTGAATGGTTGTCCTACATGACACTCGATACTCGCGTGTGACGCTTTCTATGGGCCTGCGAGGTCGTCATCCATCACTTGGACGAACAGCCGGCAGTGAGGTTAATTTGACCAGCAAGGTGGAATCTTTTTTGTTTGTGTTGTGGTGGTATATAGTACGCGTCGAAGAGGTGGGAGGGGACTAGCATATATACTATACATACGCATCCGTGAACAAGTACACCTCACTCAGTGTCAGGACTTTTTGGTTTCTGAGGCACATGGCACATCAAAAATGTGAAATTGGCTATTCAAACATCACACAACACCTTTTTGGACCACATGCATATCCTATCTAGGACACTCACGTGTGACACTTCCATCTGTGGGCCCACGAGGCCATCGTCGATGCATGCATGCATCACTTTGACCTACATCAGGAGAGGTTAATTAATTTCACCATCGATGAGGATTCTTTTGGGTTGTACATATATTACAGCGGGATCATATTGTATGCGGTGAAGAGGGGGGAAGGGGACCATCATATGTAGTACGCTTGATGAACCTCGCTCTGTGTGAGTGCATGGTTTACGGTTTTTTGAGGCATGTGGCACATCAAAGTTGTGCATTTTGGGTATTCAACATATATATGTTTGGCCCACATGCAAAGCGGTGGTGGTTGTCCTCTCGCACCCACTTAAGCGGTTATCAGCGATATTGATGCTTTCCATTTGTGGGCCCGCTTGGTCCATCACTACTTTTTGCCTGACAACAAGAGAGGTTAATTTGACTTAGGAGGGGATTATTATTCTTGCTCTGGCATGACATGCATGATACAGTTTGAGCACACACACATGCATGTGTACGCATGAATCCCTCCCATCGAGTCGAAGTGGCTAGTACAACGACACATCATGAACCGATCTCACTCTAGTGGGGAGCTAGTGTACGATTTTTGGCACACACGCCACATCCATGTTGTGTATTCAAACATGCATGCATACATCACCTCCATACATATGCATGTAGTGGTTGCCTTCGAATGATACACTCCCTCGCGTGGTTATCGGCAACAAGCCTATATATTCGTGGGCCCCCGTGGACATCCATGATCACCTTGACCAACAACAAGATAGGTTACCATGGTGGATTCTTCATTTGGTTCGTGTTATCATAGTATAGGTCATGGTGAGATTCAGACCTTAAGTTTGAGCGCATATACTGTGCACGCATGCATGCATGAATCCCCGTCGTTGGCTTGAAGTGTGGTGTAACATACATATGCATCGTCAACCTAACCCTCACTCAGTGTGGGGATTTCTAGTTCGAAATCATGGTGCCACATCAAAGTCGTTCCATTGTTACTAAAAAACACACCTCTCCATACATATGTTTGGGCCACACGCATGCAGTGGTTGTGTTCGGGGACTAGCTACTTGCATGATTATTAGCGAGCTAGCCCATCTTCGGGGTCGCATGGACGACCATCACTTTGACCAACAACAAGAGAGAGGTTGTACGACCAAGGTGGATTATTCTTGGTTCTTTTGATAATCCATCTTGGTGAAATATGCCTCTCTGCCCCGCCGACTAAAAGTGTGTGTGGGGGGGGGGGTTGCTACTTCGCACTTTGCTAGGTGAACCTCGGTTGGGGGCATGCATTCATAGCTTAGGATTCCCTTCGTGCCGACACGAGGGAGGGGGGCTGCTAGCTACTTCACACTTTGCTAGGTGAATGAACCTCGGTTGGGGGGCATGCATTCATATCTTAGGATTCCCTTTGTGCCGACATGAGGGAGGAGGTGGGCTGCAAGCTACTTCACTCTTTTCTAGATGAACCTCGGTTTGGGGGGAGGGGCATGCATTCATAGCTTAGGGTTCCCAATTCGTGCCGACACGAGGGAGGTGGGGGCAAGCAATATCGTGCGCTTTGCGAGAGAGGTGCCACATCGAAGTTTCATTTGGTATTTGAAAATCAAACCACCCTTTTGATACATAAATTTGGTCCACATGCAAGTGTGTTCATGTTCTAACCCTCTCCCGTGTCATTTTTTGCCAAATTTATGAACATTAGACAAGTCGGATGACGCAACAGACACGGTTCACTCAAACTAACCGTGTGCCACGCCGGTGCCCCTGTCACGCACACATCCGCACAGTACATTGGGCTCCATGAGGCTCCCCCTCTCAAAAATATCCGCCCGCCTCAAGGTTTTTCTGTTTCATAACACATGGTTGTTATCTTCGGACCATGTGCGATGTTTCTTGTTCCCAATCCCGCCTGCATCCCTAGAAAATATCTGCCCGCCTCGAGGGTTTTTATGTTTCATAACACACGATTGTTATCTCCAGACCGTGTGTGATGCACAATAATCAAAATTTTCAATAGCCCGACATTTCACTCCCGTGTTTGACTCCCGCGTAGTAAAATTTTCAGTAGCTGCGTCATTTCCTCAAACAACCCCCTCCACACACACACACACACACACACACACCAAAACCTTCTCGGGCGTGCGCACACACAAACACACCCCTACCTTGCTCGGAACGCTAGCAAGGTCCCCGCCGCCGCAAGGCCTCCATTGTCAACATCTGCCGGTTTGCCCGTGCAGCTTACCCACCGATCTCCATACCCAGGCCGCCCTGAGTTTCCTAGATGACGCCTGCCAAATGCCCCCTTTCCCACAGATCCCCATCCCCCACTCCAGAGTATCGCAACCTAAGCCCGGCTACGCTTCCCGTGGAGCTCAAGGAGCGACTGGCCCAAAAGAGGTGTATAGAGGTCTCTTCGCCCGACGTCGCCGAGGAAGCTAGCAACCATTACTGGCGGCAGGCACTCAAGTAGTGGGCTAGAGTATGTAGGCATGTCTCAGCTGCCGGCTACGACATCGAGGTCATCGACAGCGACGGCCAGAGGCGGGCTATGTCACGGGTTAAGTGGCCCACCCCCAACCCCTCGGGTTCAACCGCCGTCGATCTCATCCATGGCCCTGCCGCTGATCTCCTCTGGCTCGCTGTCGACAATTTTCCATTCTACATCGCCATCGAGCCTCTTTTGTCATTTCTGAAGGTCACGTTCTGCGATGCTGGCTTGGGATCCATAGCTTCCAAGTCAGACCTCATCGACGGCGACCACGAGGAGGGCACCCTCTCCGGCTCTTCCAAGGGGAAAGAGCCCATCTGCTGTTCCAAGGGGAAAGCGCCTGTCTGCGACATCAGGGAGGGCACCCTACAGTCGTTATCTTCCAAGGGGAAGGAGCCCATCTGCGACAACATGGAGCGCATCGAGGGTCCGTGCTCTTCCCACGGGAACCAGCCAATCTGTGACAAGGAGGAAACCCATGATTTGTTTTGCCATGCCTCTTCACAGGGGGGAAACCCATGATTTGTTTTGTCGAGTCCCTTTTGTAGTGTAGTGAGAATATGTCCAGTTTTAATTGCTATATCTGGTTGTTTGAAGTATGCCTTGTTTATTTCTGAAAGTGCGTTATATCGACTAGAGGGGGGTGAATAGGCGATTTTTATGAAAGTCTTCAAAACATGGAAGTTTCGAAGACAAATGATAGAAATAAACCTATTACCATGCAGCGGAAGGTAGACTACACTAGGCAAACCATAGTCAAGTATTCAGTGAAGTGAAAGCACAATGACTAATAGCAGCTAGGTAGTAAGGATCAGGTAGGAAGATATTATGAAGCCAATCAGATCAAGCAGTCACTCAGTGAAGACAAAAGATAATGCAATCATACAATGACTTCACAAGGACCAACAGTAAGTAAAGGGAAGGGATGGATGAAACCAGTGACTCGTTGAAGACAATGATTTGTTGGACCAGTTCCAGTTGTTGGGACAACTGTACGTCTGGTTAGGGCGGCTAGGTATTTAAACCTGAGGACACACAGTCCCGGACACCCAGTCCTGAACACGCAGCTCAGGACACCCAGTCCTCATAGTCTTCACTCGAAGACATAGGTTTTGGTTAAGCATCACTTCAGTCATTCTGACTGGTTCTCTTGGTCCCCACTTAACAGTATGGTGGTTCCTATGACTTAATAAAGAAGAAAAGGAACTACGAAAGATCTGAGTCTTCGAGCTCCATAGGCTTCATGCGATGTCTTCTCTTGTCATAGTCTTCAATGAGAATATCTTCATATACCACCTTTGACATCAATGTGTTCATACATTTTTAGGGGTCATCTCTGGTAGGAAAACCGAATCAATGAGGGACTTCTACCTGTGTTATCCTGCAATTCTCACAAACACATTAGTCCCTCAACTAGGTTTGTCGTCAATACTCCAAAACCAACTAGGGGTGGCACTAGATGCACTTACAATTTCAGTTGTTCACATATGTCCAGCTTCAAATGCTATCTTTGGTTGTTCATAGTATGCCTTGTTTATTCAAGTTATTCACAATGTGATGTTCTATATGTGCAAGTATGAACGGTTGTGCTTAACATGCTTCTCGATGTACCTACATAGGACAATTTTGGGAACGATTGTTGTTTTCCATCGAGGTTAGTTTCATCCCATGGCTTATATTTGCTCACTATTCAGGATATCGGTAGCTAGTACCATATAGGTCGGGGCCTGATATGGTTCTAATCGGTGAATCGGACGTTTAACTGAATATATATGCAACCCATTTATCATTAGGTTAACTAGGGCCATATGTAATATATCTGAGGCTACATAGCAACATGCACTGTACTTAATGTCTAAATATGCAATCCTAGGCTACATAGCAACAAGCAAGAGTGTTACATTAATGGTCTAATGATGTCTAGATATACGTAGAAGAGCAGCAGCAACAACAACAACAATAACACAGCCCTGTTTGGATACTCAACTTAGAGGTTAGAGTTAGTTTCTAGCTCATTACTAACCCTGAACTAACTCCACCCAAAGAGTTGTTTGGATGGCAGGGTTAGATTGACAATAAATGCACTAAGAGAACTAGTTCCAATTAGCACCTCTTGGGTTGGATAGTTTTTTTGGGTGGGTTATAGATGCAACTAGCTCAAACTAGCCCTCATGTTTGGATATACTTTAGGGCTATTTGAGCCTGAAATAGCTCAAACTAACTGTAACCGCTGGATACAACAGCAGTTAATCAGCCAATAATTTGTAAGAATGCACTAAACTCCTTCCGGCCCATAATATAAGATGTTAATTCATCTAATATGTGAGTATATTGGATGTTATAAGATACTCCCTCCGTTCGTAAATATTTGTCTTTTTAAAGATTTCAAATGGACTACCACATACGGATGTAGATAGACATATTATAAAAGAGTGTTGTACTACATCGTTGTGCAATTGCTATTTAGCTTCTAATATTAACTTGGTGCTTTTAGGTACATATGTCATTGGTGCAGATCCGCGCTTCGACCCTTTCTGCGTATGGGGCAATGAGATATCGATGAACCATCATCAAGTGAGGAAGCTGATAAAGATTGTTAGTAAAATGGGTCCAAAGATGGCAATTAAACTATGTGTTTACACTTTATCCAAGACAACAGCGAACTGCGGGATGGTAAGTAAGAACTCTGGATCCTTCTTTTTACTGCCCATAATGAGTTGTGTTAGATGACAATGGCTGAATCTTTTTTCCTTTGCAGTGGTTGCCAAAGCAGTTTACTCAAGATTACCTCTCAGACTACATGATTGGTGGGCATGCAAAGGTTAAAGTATTTCTACCAGAACACGATGATTGTCTAGATGTTTTCATGAAGACCGTGAAGGAAGGGCGGTCGGCCATCACAAGGGGTTGGACTAGAGTCGTGCGTGCCTTCTGCATGGAGGAGGGCACAATATGGGCATTCTGCTTCACCTTGTTCAACAACCAGAATATATTTCGCCTCTTTATTTACCGTCTTTAATAGTACAAGTATACAATTGTGGTTCATCATTCTTTATTTGGTTCTTATGTAATTCTTGAACATATGTACCTATGAATCGAATAATGCATTGGTCGTTTGAACCTGATTGATATGAATAAAGTTGTAGCGTACATTCAAATCCGGTACAATTTGAAATAGCATCAATTAAATTATGGTGAAATTACGCTCTCCAGGTTGTTACATCACACATGGTTGGTAAAACACAAATGTTTGCGATATACACTATAATCCGAGATGGTTCACGAAGAGGAAACATGTGCAAGCAAGCACACGGTTGCCATTTCCAAAGCGTGTGCGATGTCAGACAATATCACAAACGGTGCGGGCAAACTAAACGTTTGTGTTAGTTGCCTTATCGTACATGATTCGCAACCATGAACTATTTCTGATGAAGTATGCATCGTAAATGTTGCACCACATAATAGCGTGTGCGATAGTTGTCGTGTACGACGATGTTACGACGGTCCGACGTTTCGTAATCCTGTCCGACACTCGTACGCCGATTAGCTAATCTTCTTAACAATGAACCGTTTGTGATGGGACGCGCAACGTACACGTTCTATAATAGTGAGCCATTTGTGATGGGCCGCGCAACATAAACATAGCACCACAGAATACCGACTGCAATGGCAATGCAAGCAGAAACGATTTGGAGTACTGTAGGGTCCCTATCCCCGACAGTTTCTGGGTCGTGTGGGAAGGACCCCCCTATCGCCCACACTCACTTGGCGACGGTTCCAAATGTCGTCGAGGAAAGGGGTTAAACACCGTTTGTTTAGGACTGACGCGCACCAGTGATATCAAATGAAGTGCCAACGCGATAAAACTTTACAGAGATTTGTTTGGATATATGTGAATTTTTGGAAGAAGAATCAAAGCAAGACGATCCTCAAGGGGCCCACTAGGCACCAGGGCGCGCCAGGGGGCCCGGTGCACCCTGATGAGTACTGGGAACATTGTAAGGAGGGTGCTACACTTCTTTCGCGTCAAGAAAGATAATTTATGGATAAAAATCCCTTCAAAATTTCAGCCCAATCGGAGTTATGGATCTCCGGGAATTTAAGAAAGATGAAGGGCCAGAAAACAGGAACGTGAAAGGGAAGAGAACAGAGAGAGACATCCAATCTCAGATGGGCTCTCACCCCTCCGCTTCCATGGCGACCAAGGACCAGAGGGGATACTCTCCTCCCATCTAGGGGGCAGTCATTGAAGAAGAAGGAGAGGGGCTCTCTCCCCATCTCTCCCGGTGGCGCCGGAGTGCCGTCGGGGCAAGGATCATGACGGCGATCTATACCAACAACCTTGCTACTGTAAACACCAACTTTCTCCCCCTCTATGCAACGGTGTCACCTCTCTATTCATGCTGCAATTCTCTACTTAAACATGGTGCTCAACACTATATATTATTATCCAATGATATATGGTTATCCTATGATGTTTGAGTAGATCTTGATATGTCTCCAACGTATCTATAATTTTTTATTTTTCCATGCTATTATATTATCAATCTTGGATGTTTTATAATCATTTTATAGTCATTTTATTTCATTTTTTGGTAATAACCTATTGACATAGTGCCAAGCGCGAGTTGCTATTTTTTTTCCATTTTTTACATCACAAAAAATCAATATCAAACGGATTCCAAATGCCACGGAACTTTACAGAGATTTTTTATGGACCAGAAGGAACATATAATGGGCCCTGGCTGCGCCTGGGGGTGCCCCGAGGGGAGCACAACCCACCAGGGCACGCCAGGAGGCCCAGGCGCGCCCTGGTGGGTTGTTCCCACCTCGGGTGCCCCCCGGACCGCCTCTTTGCTCTATAAATACCCCAATATTCCCAAAACCCTAGGGGAGTCGATGAAATATTGAGCCAGCCGCCGTAGAGTCCAGAACCACTAGATCCAATCTAGACACCATCTCGGATGGGGTTCACCTCCTCCATTGGTGCCTCTCCGATGATGCATGAGTAATT